>NW_004444049.1:1645090-1646793 GCF_000243295.1 Trichechus manatus latirostris | reverse complement strand
CCCCACCCCCACCGAGCCTCCCCCCACGCCTGGAGGTGCTGGGCTGCACGCACGTGTGACACTCAGCATCCTGTTAGGTGGGGGCTGCGCGGCCTTGTCACATGTCCCGTGAGAAGACAGAGGGCTGTGAGGCGAGGGAGCCGTGCCAAGGTCACAGGGCTGCAGAGGGCCAGGGCCAGAGCTAGACCCACCTCCGCACCCACCCTGTCTGATTCCAGAGTCCACCCAGGGAAGGCGTCCTACTGGGACACCAGGGCCTGGGGAGGCGGCTTTGTCAGCCTTTCTGCGGGCCCTAGATGTCCCTACGTGGTCTGTCTGCCACCTAGCACGTGCTTCCGTGGGCTTCGGAGGTCTCCCACCACACCACTGAGTAATGTGACCACATGGGGCCCAGGGGACCTGGAGGGGGTCACTAGCTCTCTTCAGATGGGCAGTCTGAACTCTGGAGTGGGCAAAATGGACCATGGGGCCTGCTGACCTTTAGCAATGATTGAGTGCCTGCTGTATGACCCTGGCAGGTGACCCAGGGTGAAATGAGTGGCATGTAGGGCGTGCTGCAGGGGAGGTGGGAGCTAGGTCTCTGGGCAGAAAGCAAGGTGAGCGTGCCAGGGATGAGGCAGGGAAGCCAGGAGGACTTCCCGGAGGAGATGGCATGTGATGCACACCTGGAAGGGCCGACAGGCTGCATCCTACAGTGAAGCGGAGAACAGAGGACTATTTCTGCTGGGCAGGGTCGCCAGGGTCGTCCTGGGGGCTAAACCTGAGGGAGGCTGCTCTGGGGAGTTGTGTCCTCTTCCTGCGGAGAGGGAGGCTTAACAACAGGCCCTGTGAAGCACCCACTGTGTGCCAGGCCGCTGGAATGGGAGCGATCAATGTCCCGTCTGGGTCTCCCCTCAGGGAGGCAGTAGAGCCTTTCCTAGCAGCTGGGGGCAACCCTGCTGTCAACCCCGCCTGCCTTGGATGCGTCCGCCGGAAGGGTCCCTGGCCTTCCTGAGTTTTGTTGCCCCTCCACAAAGTGAGGACAAGCATTTGACGTCGCGGGGTGGGGGTGGGCTGAAGGAGATGAGGTGTGTAAGGGGCTTACATGTGCCTGGTCCCAAACACTCAGTGCCCATAAGTGGGGGCTACCGGTAACATTAGGGGGCTGGGAAGATGCTTGCCGTGGGGGAGACACATACAAGATGCAAAGGCACGCTGTGGAGGGCGGGTCTGCAGAAACCAAGGGAGCCTCCCGGGAGGAGGAGGTGAGAACAGCCGCCTGCAGGAGTTTGCCAGAGGCTGAAAGGCGAGGGAGAGCGGTGCCGCCTTCCATCTCAGTAGCTCCGGAGGGCTTCTCTCCGCTGCCAGGGTGACGAAGCAGCAGAAGAGGGACGGTCTGGGACTTTTTTCTAAGGTGGGGTCCACTGAATAGTTCCTCCCTGGTAGGAAACCCTTCCCACTCCCTAAAAAACAAAGATTGCGAAGGGGCAAGTTCCCCAGATAAGAATAAAACCTCGGGGGGTGGGGGGGACGGCAGGAATGAAGTATTTTCTTCCTGTGTTTAAATTTTTACGGAAAATGTGACCGCGCGGCCGCCGCCCCGGCCATAGCCGGCGGGAGAGCGCTGACGGCTTTGCTTTAAGCTAAAGGAAGGCCGGCTGGCGTCCAAGTTCATCGCCAGAGCCGGCCGCCCGCGGTAATCGCAGCGCGGGCTCGGCCGGGAC
>NW_004444049.1:1641438-1643463 GCF_000243295.1 Trichechus manatus latirostris | reverse complement strand
TCGTGGAACAACCCTAGGGGTGGGTACTGTTATTACAGACGGGAAACTAAGGCCCAGAGAGATGAGGGACTTGCTCCAAGCCACCCACCAGCTGGGAGGAGAGCTGGGAAGGCTCCAAGACACAGAAGCAGGTGGCCCCAGAAAGCCTGCTCAAGACTCGACGTTCTAGAGGAAAACGAGCTAGTTCAACCTGTAAGGTTCCAGGCAAAGGAAATCGAGTATGAAAAGACTCAGGGGGGAAACACTCGTTAGGAGGCAGGAGATAGTGATGGTGGTGGCCATGGAGACGGAACGAAGGAGACACTCGGGAGGTGGCCTTGAGGATGGATTGGATGTGAGGATGAGAAATGGTGCCCTTGTGAGTGATCCCTCGGCCCTGGAGTTTTAGTGCAGGGATCCGTGGCTTATTCAGAGCCGGAAACCATGTGTCACCCCAAACCCATAGGAGAGCCCTGAAGTGTACAAATACCCCTCATTCGAGGTCTTCACGGCACAGAGACACAGATAAGCCCAACTGAGCCTATCGACTCTTATCTGCACACAAGTTTAGCCTGCGTGGGCTTCAGGTCTGGGGGCGTGGGGGGCTGTGAGTGGGGGTGCTGACCACAGGAAGGAGAGGTGGCCAGGCAGTGTCCTGCTGCTGGAATCTCCACCGACAGGCCGGGAGCAGCACCCCAGGAGCCGGAGCCTGTCTGTGCAGGGTAGGTAGTGTCACTGGGAGAGCTCCAAGGGCATCCCCCGCTCAGCCTAAGCCAATAATTATGGCTCACATGGTACCCTGAGTCACCCAGCAAAGGTGGCCCTGTGTGCAGGAAGGCCAGAGGGTGTGGACTGCATTTCGGAAAGATCCTGCCCATTCCCAGACAGCTTTGTGTGGTGAAGACAGAATTTAAATCAGCCGCCAGAACAAGCCCATCCCATGCAGGCTCTGGCCCCAGCCTGCATCTCTCTCTGTCATTCCCTAAATTCAAGGGTGAAAGTCACTTCACTGTTTCCCTGCAAAGAGACATCAGAAGCCATGCCTCAAAAGCCAGCGGCCGGGCTGGACACGCTTGATTTCATTAAGTTTTCTTTGTGTGCGTCTTTGAGTGTTTCTACGTTCCTCCTTCAAACTGACGACCATCAGGGGAGTCAGATCTGTGTGCCCCAAACAAGTCCAGACACCCAGAGAGGCACCTGATGGCAGGTATCTGGCTCCTTGCACAGATAAGAATACTTCCCTGCTTGTCTGCAGTTGGAGATAATCTAGTTTTAGATTATGTAGCTTGCCCGGACGTCATAAACCAGTATGCAGCGCTGGTGGTTTAATGTGAAGAGTTTTGAGGAGTAAGGGTGATGTTTAAAACTGATGTTCTCCCCAGATCTGAAAAGCAAAGATTCTCGGAACCGAAGGAAACTTTGTAGGTTGACGATTTTATTCCCCCCAATTTCAGAGAAAGTGAACATAGTGGATTCACTTCAAACCCTCATTTAGACTTGCTGCTTCTTTGAATAATTCACCCAAGTGCATGAATGCAGCTCCTGGAGCCCCGGCTCCAGATCAGAAGCCAATAAACGACACATAGGATCCCAGGCCAGTGTCCACACTGTGGCAACAGATTCCAGTGTCCTCTTCTGCCTTTTGGTCAGAGTTTGGGAGGGATTTGGAGAAGGAGGTGTGGACCACATGTGCGCTGCCCTCTCCCTGTTTGGGGTGCTTGGGAGAGGGCTGCCAGACACTAGAGCTGGAAAGGGGACTTTTGTCACCTGGCATTTTCCTGTGTAACCCCTGGAGGCCATTTCTCTTCCACCATTTTCCTGTCTTCCTGAGGGGAGCTCCTTCCCAGGGCGCTTACCCAGATACTCAGGGGATCGTCGCCTTAGAAATATGTTCACTTCTCCCACCTCATTTTATCCTCACTGGCGTCCTGTGGCGGAAGTCGAGGAGCTTTTTCGGTCCCCATCACTCAGATGAGAAAACTGAGGCTCAGAGCTGGGGAAAGTCGTAGTTAAGTTGCTGCTGGGTCTCCGCTTCCAACCCTTGGA
>NW_004444049.1:1638242-1640987 GCF_000243295.1 Trichechus manatus latirostris | reverse complement strand
GAGAGAGCCCTCCCTTTCTGCTTAAAGGTTGCTACCCCCTCACACTTATCCAGGAAGATTTACTCCCATTTCATAAAACGAAGACACAGAGAGATGAAGCAATATACCCAGGATCACACAGAAAGTCAGCTACAGTGCAAGTCCCACACTGGTGCTCAGTGCTGCCTCCTGCTGGTCCTGGCATCCAGCTCACTTTTATCACTTAAAAACTGAGATTCTGTACCGCCAGGCGTCTTTTGCTTGTGGTCCACTCTGACCATGAGATTATTTTCCCCGCCCTCCCCTAGTGCTTTCTTTTGTGGATGTATCTCAATTCACAGAGCACACTTCTGTGCAGGGTCCACTATATGCCAGGCCCTGCTGTGAGTCCCTGGGTTCCGAACGCCTGACTTATGGACAACTCGTATTTTTCCTTTAATGTTATGTAAATTTGCCCTCACTTTGAAATGATTGAGGCAACCCCTACTCGCAACGAATCCTTCATCACAATTGCCTTCACTTGCTGCACGTGCCGCTTTTAAATAATTGAAAAGACTTCAAGCTTTTTCTTGCACTGAAGTAAGTCTAAATAAGAACCGTATGCACCTGTTCTGACGTCCCTACAAATTCTTAAAGACAGAGTTAGGACTGGAAATATGTACATGTATATATAGAAACGTGTTTAGTCCTCCCAACAACCCCGTGAGGGAAGTCAAGGGAGCTCTTTTCTCTTTCACTCCTATTTTACATAGAGGGAAACAGAAGCGCAGAGAGGTTAAGCTACGTGCCTAGGGTAACGCAGCTAGTTAGCAAGTGGCAGAGCTGATATTCGAACCCAGGCAGGACGACCATGTTTAACTGCACCTTGCACTGGCCGGTACTTACCTGCCACCCAGACTCACCTGCAGCCCTGTTCTTTTCTTTTTTTTTTTTTTTTTAAATAATATGTTATTGTGTTTTTGGTGACAGTTTACACAGCAAGTTAGGTTCCTATTTGACAACTTCCACACACTTGTTCGGCGACGTTGGCTACATTTTCACAGTGCGTCAACATTCTCTTGAACTGCATTCTGGTTGTTCCGTTTCCAGTGCTCTAGTTTCCCTGCCCCCTTCTCGTCTTTGCCTTAGAGCCATTGTTGACCTTTTGGTCTCCTGAGATGATTTTTTAGTAGAACACTTTCCTTACTGGTAATGTCCTTTATTTTGTGTGCCAGCCACTCTGCTGTTTCGCTACAGGGTGACCTCAGGGGATAATTTTGGTTCAAGGTTTAAAGAGTATCCCAGGGCAGTAGTCTCAGGGAGTCCTCTGGTCTTAACTGGTTCAGCTAGTCGGGTCTTTTTTAAGAATTTGAGTTTCGTTCTACATTTTCCTCCCATTCTATCCGGACCATCTGTGGTGACCCCCGTCAGGACAGTCAGTGGTGGTAGCCGGGCACCATCTAGTTCTTCTGGTCTCAGGGTAGATGAGGCTATCATCTGCCGCGTTCTTACACGCTGCCCCATACTGGCTCCGAAACAACACAGATCAAAGGTCGACCAAATGGCCACCCTCTCCTAGCTGTGTCCTTTCTAGCGGTAGAGGTGGAGCTGGGCAGTGAGGTCAGCTGTGGGAATTCAGCTCCAGGGCCCTCTCCTGGCTGGGCGGGCTGGGCCAACTCTAGCACTCACCTCCCAGGGCCGGGTTATGGGGCTTGTGACATGCCCTGTGGTCACTGTTACTAGCAGGGGTGCCCGGGGTGTAAGGATGGGATTGGAGGCTGGGCTCAGCCAGGCATCTGCTCTGCAGCCTTGGCGTGCCTCCCCTCACTGGGCCTCAGCTTCCTCCCACAAATGGACAAGAGCTACTCTGTCCACCCTCTCCCCCAGCAGGACTACAAGCGTGCCACGTTTGCCACAGACATGAGATACCAGAGTCTTCTAAGAACATCCCCATTACTGGGCTGGGCGAGCAGGCTCCCACGGCCCTCAAAAGCCAGCCCTTCTCCCACCCGTGCGCCCCACCCCGAGCCCTCTCAACATTGCTTGCCCACGTGGGTGTGGTCGTGGCCCGTCAGCACCCTGAAGGTTCCATCACAGCGAGCAGGGTGAAGGCCTGTTGACATGGGCCAGCGGAATCTACACCGTGCCCAGTTCCTCTCGATGGCTGTCCATTCTTTATGTCCAGCCTCCTGCCAGCTCCCTGGCTGACCTTGCCCTCCAGGGCTATGAGCAATGCCTGAGTCTGCAGGGGCCATCTCCTGGGGCCAGAGAAGTTGATATGCCAGGGGCATGGCTCTGCCGACCCCCAGACCAGGGTGAAGGACCCAGATCCCGGCTATCGCCACCAAGAGAGGGCAGGTCAGAAGAGCATCAAGGCCCCTCCCAAATGCCTCCCTACCCACCCATAGCGGGATTTCTTGCCCTTTCCTGTCTTCTACCTGCCCCTGATGCTGGGGCACTTTGAGAAGAAACCCCTCCCGAAGGGCCCCTCCGTCCTCCAGATACTGTCTTGGCAGGTTTGCTTGCCCAAGCTTCCAGAAAAGGCTTTCTTGATGTATTTTCCATTGTACACAGCCCGCCACCCCTCAGGTGAGGGACTCCCTGCATATTCTCCCCTGTGCATGGGCCCTTCAGAGTCCCAGTGCAGCTGGGTGCCATCCTGGGCCTGGAGTGACCACTGGGAGCTGTCCTGGGCCCAGAGTGACCACTGGCCCTGAGTCCCTGAGTGCAGCTGTCTCCCTCTGTGGCCATGGATGTTTGTGGCCCAGCCTTTGGCCATGTGGGCGG
>NW_004444049.1:1636412-1637965 GCF_000243295.1 Trichechus manatus latirostris | reverse complement strand
GACCCACTGGTTGATTAACCTATCTGCCCCTATAACCAGCAAAATCTCACAGAGTCCTAGTTCACCTTTGGCAGTAGCAGCAGCTGTCCCACTTTGCAATTGTGTGGACATCTCACTTTCTAAACCTCAGGTCCACCGCTGTATCTCATGTGGCCCTGCGGTCCTTCAAGCAAATAAGGCAACCGAGGCAGTGTGAGCTACTTGTAGCAGACCCCACAGGGCCTGTGCCCTAGGCTCGCCAAGGGCATCCTGTGGTGCAGGAGCATGGGTCAGGGAGCTAAGTGAAGGCAGGTCAGAAGGGTGGGGCATTCATACCCCCGGAGCGGCCCCGGCGGTGGATAACTGCCTCAGCTCCCTTCCCTTGACTCATAGCTCCAAGCCCTGCTCCTCCCTGGCCTCAGAGAGTCCCAGCAGGAGGGGGCCTGCTGCCCCACCTCCTGGCATGCCCTTCCTTCTCCCTCCCCTTGCGCTCACTGCCCCCCAACCTGGACCACCTGCGCCCGGGCTCTCTGCTTGGGGTCAGCTTTGCAGCTTTGGGAGGACCCAGTGAGGACGTTGAGAGCCTAACTTCTGACCACACAGCTAGTCAGTGGCAGAACTGGAACCAGAATTGGGCCAGGCTGCGTGGTTGCAGACCCTGTGGTCACCATGAAATGGCAGAGCTTCGGGCGCTGGCCAGAAGTGGTGGCGGTTCGCACGGCAGGACTTCAGCTTGCTCTTCTCCGCCTGAGACCCTGTTGCTGTGCAGGAAAAACCCTCCCTAGGTGGTTGGTACTTTGCAGCTTTTACGATCACCTTTCGCAAGCACCCAGGGCCCTCACCTCCAGCTTGCTGTGCCCCTGTAGAAAGGGGAGGACTTCCAGGTGATCATGCCTGATTAGCAGCCGATGTCTCCTTCCAGAATGTCAGCTCCATGAAAGCAGGGCCTATCTGCTGTGTCCTTGGCTATATCTCAGTTCCTAGGACAGTGCCTGGCTCATAGCAGGCATTCAGTAAGTATTTGTTGAATGAATGAGCGGATGAATGAGTGGGTGAATGAATGAGTGAATGAACAAGTGATTCAGTGAGTGAGCAAATGAATGAATGAGTGAATGAATAATAAGTGAGTGCATGAGTGGATGGATGGTTAAATGATGGGTGGCTGGAAGGAAGGAAGGAAAGGAAGATGAATGGATGGGTGGGTGGATAGTTGGATGGATGGATGGATGGATGGATGGGTGGGTGGGTGGATGGATGAATGAATGAGATAATTCCATTTGAAAATTGTTCCCTTTTAAAGCCCCATCACCAGCAGCTTGATAATGGGTGGGTTTCCCTTTCTTCCCCCTCAGTTGCTGAACTCTTTGTCGGTGGATCCTGACGCCGAGTGCAAGTATGGCCTGTACTTCCGGGACGGCAAGCGGAAGGTAGACTACATCCTGGTGTACCACCACAAGCGGTCCTCAGGCAGCAGGACTCTGGCCAGGCGGGTCCAGCACAGCGACACGGTCCCAGCAGCTCGCAGCATCAAGCAGGACCAGCCCCTGCCGGGGAAGGGGACCCCAGTGGAGGCC
>NW_004444049.1:1630026-1630831 GCF_000243295.1 Trichechus manatus latirostris | reverse complement strand
CCTTGGCTCCGGCAGGCTCCGTGAAGGCCACAGACATGAGAATCCTGCAAACGTGTTTGCTTTCATGCTGCTGTTTGGGGTTCGCCAAGGCGCCCCAGCGGGCTGGCTGTAGTTTCTCGGCGTTCTTCCCCGGAGCTGCTGGGGTCGCCAGCGGCATCTGGTTCCAATCTCGGATGGGAGGGATTTGCCCTTTGGGCTGACTCTGGGGGGGACGTGGGGGCTGCTTTCAGGCCCATCTCGGAGACGCAGAGCGGGTAGGTCCAGACAGCCCCTGAGAGCCCCAGTGGGGTCGGACCCGCCCAGGCCCCTGAGAGCCCCACTGGGGTCAGGCCCACCCGGCCCCCTGAGAGCCCCAGTGGGGTCAGACCCCACTCAGCCAGTTCCTGGCTAAGCAGCTTTGAGCAAGTGGCTTCACCTCCCTGGGCCTCAGTTTCCCTGTCTGTCAGGCTAAGGTCATGGAGTGGTGGGTGAACGTTAGGGGAGTTAATATGGGGTTGTCACACTGGCCGGGAGCCCCCCTTGGCATAGCCGTTGGGCACAGCCTCCCTTCACACCCGTGTTTGGGAGCTGAGGCAGGCCAGCCCTTCTTCTGCCAGACAAGAATCCCGAGTAGAGTCTGTGGAGGGCAAGGTCTCCCTGCCGTGGGGGCCCGCCAGGTGAGGGGGGCAGGGTTTCATGGTCACGGTGGCGGGGGAGGCGTCTATTTCTTGCAGTTCCCAGCTGAGGCCTGGGGGTAGGGGCAGGTACTCCAGGGGTTAATTGTCATGAGACAGCTCAGCCCTCAGCTCTGGGTAGGGCTGGGGAG
>NW_004444049.1:1627763-1628590 GCF_000243295.1 Trichechus manatus latirostris | reverse complement strand
GGGTGGGGCAGAGTCAGCTCCCTCTAGCTCATCAGGAATTCTTCGAGCTGGTTGTTTGCCCACTGGTAGCTTGAAATCGGCCAGGGTGGAAGTATTTACACCACGGGAATTGACAATTGCTATAGAGCAGAGCCTTTTCTTTTTCTGGAGAACTGGTTTACCAGCCTCTCCCTGCTCCATCCCCACGTTGTCCTCTCCTTGGAGGGGCTGAGTATTTTTAAACATGCCTGTTGAGTTTTTTAGTTACGTGACTTTTATTTCTAGAAGTTGTGTTTGGTTCTTTTCCAAGTCTGCTGTGTCATTTCTTATGGTTTCCTGTCCTCTGCAGATCTTTCCTATCTTGAGGTTTATTTCTTCCAACGAGGTAGGCGGTGATGATTTATTACCCGGCTAATACTTCCATAACCCAAGGCTCAGTGGTTGGTTCTGTCTAGGGTCACTTCTGCTGGTTCTCCCGCATGCTACCACGTGTCCTGGTGGACCCGGATCTCTTGTTTGCCGGTCATCACCCTTATATGCACAAGTTCCCCAAGGCCTGTGATGAAGGTGCCCCTGTCCAGGGGGGATTGCGTGCTTGCTTCGGGCTGGAGAGTTGGGAACCACCTTGAACTGAGTCCTGGCCTGAGGCCCCCAGATCCACTGTATCCTGCTTTTATAGGGGCCAGGACCAGGAGGGGCCCCAACTTCCCAGGGTGGTTTTATTCTTCCTTCCCTCTTTTTTTTTTTTTTAGATTATTTATTTTATTGCTGTTGTTGTTGTTGTTAAGACTATACACAGCAGGACATGCACCAGTTCAACAATTTCTACACGTGACATTGATTCTATT
>NW_004444049.1:1625187-1626555 GCF_000243295.1 Trichechus manatus latirostris | reverse complement strand
AATTGAGCTAGATGTCCCCCGAGACCATTGTCTTCAGGGAATATTTTTGATTTAAGGTTTAAAGATGATCTCAGGGCAATGGTTTCAGGGGTTCATCCAGCCTCCATGGCTCCAGAAAACCTGGATTCCATGAGAATTTGAAATTCTGTTCTACATATTCCCCCTTTTGATCAGGATTCTGCTATAGAATCTTTGATCAAAATGTTCAGTAATGGTAGCCGGGCACCATCCAGTTCTTCTGGTTTCCTGGCAATTGTTCATGGAGGCAGTTAGCCACACTTTCCATATCCTCCTCCTATTCTTGACTCTTCTTCCTCTGTCACTCCAGAAGAACAACCTTTTGTACCTTGGATGGCTAGTTACAAGATTTAAGACACCAGGCACTATGAAGTGAACTAGGAGGTGGAACAGAAGCACTAAACACATTATTAGGCCAGGTAACTGGGATGTCCCATGAAACCATGACCCTAAACCTCCAAACCAAGGAACCAGATCCCAGGAGGTATTGGGTTGTACATAAGCAGTCTCCCTTCCTTTCCTCTTCTCCTGCTCTGCTCGGCACCCCAACAGCCTTCCATGTTACCCTATGGGGTTATGGGGAGCTGTCCCTCTCCAGGTCCCTTTTACTCTGAAAATGGTGGCCCAGCTGAGTGTGGGGAGGGTCTCCTATTAGATCGCCCACCTCGGGCAGGCCTGGAGCTGAGCTGCCTGGCCGCCTGACCGCAGGCCTCTGATCCCAGCACACGTGGCCTTGTAGGACAAGACTTGGCCTTGGTGACTCCCGAGGTCAGGATTTCCTCCAAAATGTGGCCTGGGTTCCCTGCTCTCTTCTCAGCTCTTAAGCATCCTTTAGGGCCATTAATTGTTTTAGCCGCTATTTTTTATTGTTTTCAATAGCGTTGATCTGAATACTCACCCTACCTTTACAGAAGCAGGAATATGAGTAAATATTTTCTTTTTGTTTACTTCTTCCTTTATTCCTTCGACAAGCAGTTGTCGAGTAGGTCTGGGGGGCCAGGCCCAGTGCTGAGGGCTCAGGCCAGCCCCTGCCACACTCCTAGAAGGAGCACCAGTGCCTGGCCCTCCCCCAGGGGTGCATGCTTCACTGGGACCTCAGCTCCCTGAGTCTGTAAACAAGGTCACGACAATGTAAAATGTGGCTGTGACCCCAGAAAAGGCCTTCTTTCATGCAGCAGCATATCGATGGGACTGTGTCTGTGCAATTTGAGCCCAGGCCCCCAGTACAGCGCAGCCATGGTGGGCAGTAACTGCTCCCTGGGGATGCCCGGGTGGCGGGGGAGGCACCTGCTCACACACCATGCCCATGCCTGAGAGCATCTCTGTCCTTGTGAGGTGCCCCACTTACCT
>NW_004444049.1:1623937-1625087 GCF_000243295.1 Trichechus manatus latirostris | reverse complement strand
TCCTTTAGGGCCATTAATTGTTTTAGCCGCTATTTTTTATTGTTTTCAATAGCGTTGATCTGAATACTCACCCTACCTTTACAGAAGCAGGAATATGAGTAAATATTTTCTTTTTGTTTACTTCTTCCTTTATTCCTTCGACAAGCAGTTGTCGAGTAGGTCTGGGGGGCCAGGCCCAGTGCTGAGGGCTCAGGCCAGCCCCTGCCACACTCCTAGAAGGAGCACCAGTGCCTGGCCCTCCCCCAGGGGTGCATGCTTCACTGGGACCTCAGCTCCCTGAGTCTGTAAACAAGGTCACGACAATGTAAAATGTGGCTGTGACCCCAGAAAAGGCCTTCTTTCATGCAGCAGCATATCGATGGGACTGTGTCTGTGCAATTTGAGCCCAGGCCCCCAGTACAGCGCAGCCATGGTGGGCAGTAACTGCTCCCTGGGGATGCCCGGGTGGCGGGGGAGGCACCTGCTCACACACCATGCCCATGCCTGAGAGCATCTCTGTCCTTGTGAGGTGCCCCACTTACCTGTGGGGAGCTGTGGGGGAGGAGGGCAGCTTCAGGGCCAGCCCAGGCCGAGGTCCACCCCTCGCCCACTGCAGGTGGGACCGGGCCGGGTGGTTCTGGGCCTCCCCAGGGTCCCCAGCCTCAGTGACATAAGTGGGTGCAGTCCTGCCCACTACCAGGTCAGGAAATTCTCACGAGGGTCTGAATGCCAGGGTGGCCTCAGCGTGCACACAGGAGGTAGGTCCTCAGTAAGCGTGGCTTCTCCACTTCTCCGTAAATGTCATCACGTGCCCGCCGTGTGCCAGGCGCTGTCCTCCGTCCTGGGGACACCTCAGAGAACAAAGCACACAAAGCTGGCTCAGGATCCAGCTCTAGTCTGCACTGGGAAGTCGTGTCAGCCTCAAAGGTACCCAGTGCGTGGACACCACATGTCTGGACTGTCTGTGTGCATGGACAACCTGCCCCCTCCCCTGAGGTGGCCATCCCCGCCGCTGGCCTGCACCCTGGAGGCTGGTGTCCCAGTGGCTTCGGTAACCGAGGACAGGAGGATTAGACCACGGTACCACGTGCCCTTGTCAAGGGGCCCTCCAAGGGTTTTCACTGGCTGATTTTCGGAAGTAGATCGCCAAGCCTTTCTTCCTAGTCTGTCT
>NW_004444049.1:1621887-1623012 GCF_000243295.1 Trichechus manatus latirostris | reverse complement strand
GAGTTCACTTCCTTGGGGCACGTGGCTAGGAGAGAAGGGGACAGACACCAGCTCACCCGGCCCCACATTTTAAAGCATCCTGTGTACGTTTGTGGGGAACTGACCCCACGGCCCCTCTCCGAATCCCGCCCAGCCTTCCCTGGGAGAGTCCAGGCCTTACGTTGGCAGATGAGCATGCTTTCCCAGGGAAGGGTCGGGGAGGCAGCTCCAGCCACCGCAGGGGCTCCCCGTGGATGCAGAGCAGCATATGTGGGGGACGTGTGGGTGAGCACGCGCAGAACTGGGGTCGTAGCAGGAAATGGGGCTCCACCACCTGTGTGCCGCTGAGCATCGTCTCTGGGACTCAGGGTGAGTCACAGGGCCAGGAAGGCACTGCCTCCGGGTCCCTGCACCCTTGGTGACTTCCTGGGGCTGGGAGGCAGCCAAAGAGGTCTGTGCACATAGACAGGGCAGCCTCAGCCACCTGGCTTCACAGGCGCAGACGACCCGGAGCAGAAGCGACAGCCTCTCGCATACTGACCCCTGCTGCACCATGGTGTCCCCCACCCCCAGAAAGCAGGTCTGGTGGTGCCCCAAGTGTGCAGACGAGGAACCAGAGCTCAAAGAGGTTAAATCGCTTGGTGGAGACCACACCGAGGTGGGGACCTGGCTGCCTGGTCCCATGTCCTCGAAGTCACAAGGCTTCACTTGCCGCCCACCCAGCTGCCCCTCCTGCAGCAGAAGAACCTGGCTCTTGTCCCCGAGCTCCAGCTGCCCCTTCTGGCCTGTGCTGAGATGCATCAGTCACAGAGGGGGCTCAAGGCCATGGCTGTGTCCTCCAGCCCTGGACCACCGCATCAGTGGCCTGCGCGGCCCCCACCAGGAGCTGGGAATGCCCCAGGTCCTGATAGGGTTAGTTCTCATAAAGCCCTTAACGCCTCACCAGCCAGCGCTCAGTAACCTTGGCTGCTCATTACTGTCACTCAGACACGCTGGACCAGAGAGAGGTGACTCATCCAAGCTCACAGCTCCTCAGTGGGTGAGCTGGACTTGAACTCAGGCCTGCCCTGGAGCTCCTGCACCAGGCTGCTCATCAACATTAGGATAAAGGCGAAGGGACCAGGCTGAGGGCAGGCAGCAGTCTGG
>NW_004444049.1:1619545-1621269 GCF_000243295.1 Trichechus manatus latirostris | reverse complement strand
GTGTCCAAAGTAAGCAAGTCAGAGTCTTGCCATCTTCACTTCTAAGGGGCATTCTGGTTGTATTTCTTCTAAGACAAATTTGTTCATTTTTCTGGCAGTCCGTGGTCTAGTCAATGTTCTTCACCAATACCTCTGTTCAAATGTTCTTTGGTCTTCCTGTTTCATTGTCCAGCTTTCGCATGCATGTGAGGAGATTGGAATGACCATGGCTTGGGTCAGGCGCACCTTAGTTGTCAAAGTGATGTCTTTTCTTTAGAACGCTTTGAAGTAGCTACTCAGTACATTGTAACCGCATCTGGGGGTAAAATAGTTTCAACATGTGTCTGCCTTCTCTGACTGAGAACTGTTCTTCTATTTCTAGACCAAAATTCACGGGATTGGGTTTGTCAAAATCCATGCCCCCTGGAACGTCCTCTGCAGAGAAGCTGAATTTTTGAAACTCAAGATGCCTACAAAGAAGGTTGGTGGGGATTTTTCTACCTGTAAATAGATAGCCAATTCTGAACGATATTACCAAGAGGCCCCCAGTTGTTTCGGCCTCAGGACACGCAAATCTCTATGTCCCGATATAGAGGATACAACCCAGCCCCAGGATGATATTTCGAGACCCCAGAACCCACCCCACCAGGATATGAAGCGAGCAGAAGAGCCTGCCTCTCGGTGCCTCAATTTATTATAAATACAAATACAATTAAACTCTAGACTCTGGTTTTATACACTCGTGGTGTCTCAGCTAATCTATCAGATTTATTCTAATTACATTTTCTGGATTGTTGGAATTTTTCTTCCCCCCCCCTCCCGAGGATTTTAATAGACTTTATTTTTTAGAGCAGTTTGAGGTTTATGGAACAGTAGTCCTGAGAGTTCCCATATGTCCCCTCTCCCCCTGCACACTCCTCCTGTTATTCACATCATGCGTTTCTGTGATACTTTTGTGACGATGGATGAACCAGTGCTGATGTGTTGTTATTAACTAAAGTCTGCAGTTCACATGAGGGCTCGCTCTTTGTTATACGGTCCTGTGGGATTTGACAGACGCGTGATGCCATGTGTCCACCGCGCCGGTATCATGCAGAATAGCTTTGCTGCCCTGAAAATGCCCTGTGCTTTGGACTTTACTTTTTAATCTCGGAAAACTTTATGGAGAGAGAGTGGTTATACGGTGTGTTTCCTGACCCTTATTTCGAGTCTGTGCTTCCTTCTGTGTGTGGAGAGGTCACAGGCGGGGTGGAGCCACTCTGTATAAGTCAATCCACCACCTCTCACATCCACTGAGATCATTTGGATTACATCTTTTTGAACAAAAGTGAAGTTTGGGAGAGAGCGTTCTGGAACTTTCTATAATTGCTCCTTTGGCTCAGCTCTCCTGAGCTTCTGAGCTGTCAGGGTTTGTCAGGGAGCCTGAGCATGGAGGGCGTGTCTGGACCACCTCAGCTTTGCCCCCAGGTCGGGCTCCCCCAGGGGGAGGGGCCATTCTGTGAAGGGTCTGAGGATAGCCTGAGTCAGCGCTGTGATGTGGCCCCCCACCTCCCGTCTCGTCTGCAGATGTACCACATCAATGAGACCCGCGGCCTCCTGAAAAAGATCAACTCGGTGCTCCAGAAAATCACGGACCCCATCCAGCCCCGGGTGGCCGAGCACAGGCCCCAGGCCACCAAGAGACTGTCCTACCCCTTCTCCCGGGAGAAGCAGCACCTGTAAGTGGGGCCCTGGGACCCTTTGTC
>NW_004444049.1:1616935-1618214 GCF_000243295.1 Trichechus manatus latirostris | reverse complement strand
AGTCACAGGGAGATTGTTTTACAAGCTAGAACTGTCCAGTGGTGGAAGGACACTGTCCCCGTCCCCAGCAGAAACTGGAAACACTCCCAAGGAGATATCAAAGGAGGCAGGGACCGCCAGGGAGGCAGGTCTGGCCGAACTCGCCTCTGGGGTTACTTCCCCACTGCGTGGGTCTCAGGGCCTCGAGGTGGGCAGGGGGTGATGAGACAGACTGTCCCAGACTCCCAGGGTCCCCTCTGGTATGTGGCCAGAGCAAAGCCAAGTCCAGGGGTGCCGCTAATGGGGACAGCGTGATTTCCCAGGACCTTGGAAGCTGGGAGAACCAACTCCAGTGAACTGTGTCTCATTGTCTCATTGTCTTCCCGATATTTCAACAGATTTGACCTGTCTGATAAGGATTCCTTTTTCGACAGCAAAACCCGGAGCACAATAGTAAGTGTCACCGGGCGGAATGACTCCCCAGCAAGGTGGCCCTGGGGATTCCGATGATAATTTCATTTCAGTGAAGCCCCTCCAGGCGAAAGATGGCTCTAATTGCCTGTGACAGAAATAATTAGGATAATAAAACCGGGAGGCCTGGCGGGGCCCGGGGGACGGCCGCAGCCGGGACTGGCTCACAGGAGGAAGGGATGTGGGCAGAGGCTGGGAAGAAGAGTTGGGGAGGGACGCGAAGCCCCTGAAGTTGTTTAAATGATGTCCCCGCGCCTTGTGAGTCTCAGCGCAGCTCCAGAGTCTCCTTGCTGTTCACATTTTCTCCTCTCTCTTTTTCTTTTCGTTGTAGTAAAAATATATATCACAAAACATTTGCCAATTCATCCATTTTTACGGGTATAATTCAGTGATGTTGATTAAGTTCATCGTGTTATGCAGCCGTCACTACTGTCCTGTTCCAAATTTTTCCATCACCCTGAAGAAGTTCAGTGCCTCCTGAGCAATGACCCCCCCTTCCCCCCACATGTCTGGTAACCGCTCATAAGCTTTGGTCGCTATACGTTTGCCTGTTTCAAATAAGTGGGATCAGACAGTATATGTCCTTCTGTGGCTGGCTTCTTTCACTCAGCATGATGTTTTCGAGATTCATCCATGATGTAGCATGCATCAGAGCTCATTTCTCTCTTGCTGCACTGGTATTGGGGTTTAAACCGCCAAGTCCCGGCCACCTGGACGTCTCTGAGCAGGCAGGCATGGGCATGAGTGATGGGGCATGTGGGTTTGCAGGCTGGGATCTAGTTCCAGGGCTTTGCCAGACAAGCAAACCGAGGTTGGAAATCTAACCATG
>NW_004444049.1:1613200-1614770 GCF_000243295.1 Trichechus manatus latirostris | reverse complement strand
AACCAGGCACCACCATGTATGGAAGCCCTGATTCCAGAACCTTCCACAAAGCTATCTCATCTGGGCTCCTCGGGTATCAGTTTGCAGGACATCTTAAGCCCCAGATATAAAACCTTCCCGTTTATAGCTTGTAGATGGAAACCGCCCCACCCTATGTGGGCCCCCCGCCCCACCACTGCGGGCTGACTTGGCTAAAGTCTAAACACGTAAGAACGAAGGAATGCCAAGTTCGAGCCATTGTTTTTCCTTCTTCCTGAGCTATTAGATGCCCTGCTGAAGCCTGTGCTAACAGGGGCCATCTAGCACACTCTAGAAGCGTCTGACTCCCCAGGCTGTGGCTCAGGGGGGCACAGCTGGGTCAGGTAAGACCCCAGTCTGTGGGTAAGAGAACCCCAGGCCCAGCTGACCTTCCGGAGGTAAGCAGAGAACAGGACAAAGTGCTGGGCAGTTTAATACCTGGAGACAGGCCAGGATACAGGGACATCCACCTGTGAGGGTCAGGTGGGCTGCTTGGCCCTAAGGACAGGCCAGGATATAGGGAGATCAATCTGTAAGGGTCAGGTGGGCTGCCTGGCCCCTGAGGACAGGCCAGGATGCAGGGAAATCCACCTGTAAGGGTCAGGTGGGCTCCTTGGCCCTGGGAACAGGCCAGGATACAGGGAGATCTACCTGTAAGGGTCAGGTGGGCTCCTTGGCCCTGGGGACAGGCCAGAATGCAGGGAGATCCACCTGTAAGGGTCAGGTAGGCTGCTTGGCCCCTGGGCACAGGCCAGGATACAGGGAGATCCACCTGTAAGGGTCAGGTGGGCTCCTTGGCCCTGGGGACAGGCCAGAATGCAGGGAGATCCACCTGTAAGGGTCAGGTGGGCTACTTGGCCCCTGGCCATATTGCCTGATAGTCAGACCCAAGGATGCCTTTCCAGGCATTAAATCTCTAAATCCATATCTCAAACCGACAAGTGCAGAGGGTCCCAGCCAGGGGTCAAGGGGAGCCAAGGAAGCTATCCCTGTCAGCCTGGCCCACCTCAGACATAGCAAGAGTCTCCCAATGGCCAAGTCCTGTTCCAAATGACTGCAGCCAGGCCAGGCAGGAAGGAAGGTAATGTGGGGGCTGGGGCTTTTGCAAGTGCTTCTTTGAATCCCTGCTGCCAGGGAAAAGCATTGGTGAAGTCACTGAGCATGGGGGACACGTGGGTTCCAGCCCAGCTCGCATCTCCCTAGCTGAGAATATGGACAACCTCTTCCTTCCTGGGTCTCAGTTTCTCCACCGGGCCCTGTGGGATTCCTTCCAGGGAAAACTGTGTGGTTGCTGTGACAGTCTGCTAAGAGTCCAGGGCCCTGGGGGCCACTGGCTGGGCCGACTGTCCCCATGTTGTCCCTGGAGACGGCACATCCTCTGCGTGTCCCGCAAGCTTTCTGGCAGAGCCGATTGCCTTCCTCCGTTCTGGTTCCCAGAGCCTGGGGGCGGAGCCTGGGTCCTTCTCTGCACCCCCACTTCCCATGGGGCCTTATCTGAAAGCCCCGCCAACCCCCAAGTTCATTCATTCAACTTATATCAAGTTGATGGATT
>NW_004444049.1:1610303-1612003 GCF_000243295.1 Trichechus manatus latirostris | reverse complement strand
TTCCAATCACCCTAAAACCTAATGCCAAATTGTATGTGTGTTTCCCGACACCATCAATTTTCTACCCATGTCTTCCTCGTGATTCAGCTTTTCTAACCCCTAAAATCCACACTTGCCACCTGCAGGCCTGTCCTCGGGCAGGTGGGGCCGTTGGCGGACGAGAGGTTTGGGGGTGACGGAGTCAGGTCGCGAGCTTCTCATGCCTCCTTCCTCAAGGCCAGGCTTCCTCTGGGGGTGTCCTCGGTGTCTTCCTAATTCTGCCAATCGAGCCTGTGAATCAGCTGTTAATCCCTAACCCAGCCTCGTCCTCTCGGGGAGGAGACCCCAGAAAGGTGGCCAGCCTCGGTAGCCAGGTTGATTTCTCGTTGAGAAAACTCTCTGTGGTTGAGCCTTCTGGGACCACGCTGGTGTCACGTGGGATGGGGGACGTGTCCAGTCGGTAACCCTCTCTCCGTCTCTGTTTTGAAGGCATCACGAGCCTGCTGGCCAATGGAGTCTACTCAGCCGCGTACCCACTACACGATGTAAGTGCCCTTGGGACTTAGTGTCATTTGACTCCCAGAGTCCCTGCGGGCCATACCCCCCAGGAGCTCCAATTATCCTGTGGTCCCGGCTTTCCGCTTGGCGGTGCCCTAAATGTCAGCCTGCACAAGCCCTCCTTGTTCTCTGTGCAGGGGCCAAGGTGTCGGACACACAGCCATCTTTTCTTACAGAACCATTCCTCCAAGCTGGGGACCCGAGTGGCCCAAACTCGGCCCCAGCTTTATCTGAGCCCAGCAGTGGCTGGTCCAAGAAATGTCATCCCCGGCTCAGCCCCACCCCTCCCCGCCCAGGTTCTGGCAGAGTGGCCAGGGCTGTGGTTGGCTTTATTCCTGGCACACAAGTGGCCGGCTTCCTGAGCTGAGTCTCCAAATCCCACTGGTCTCCCCTGACAAATATAGCCCGTGCCGTGGCCACGGGTGTGCTGGCCGTGGGGGTGAAGAGAAGGATGACTCTCCTCTTGCTGTCTCTATGGAAACGGGGCTAGAGTTCAGCAGGGCGCTGGGAATGGGCTGTGGGGCCTGAGCAGTGTGGGAACCCAGTGCAGAGGATCTCTGGAACTTTCCAAAGAGGCTTTACAGGGAAGACGAGGAGCCAAGAGTCATGATAGAGAGAGGATGGGCCTGAGAGTCAGGGACCCAGATTCTAGTCCAGGCCGTTCCCTCTCACGTAGCCTTGAGTGCAGACAGCCCCTTGCTCTCTCAGAGCCTCCGTGTTTCCATCCGTGAATTGGGAGTGATTGCCAGACCCACAGTGGAAATACAGATATGGAAGGGCTTTGAGGACAAGACACTGGGTGCCGGTCTTCCATGTGGGAGACCCGGGTTCAATTCCCAGCCAGTACACCTAATGCACAGCCACCACCCGTCTGTCAGTGGAGGCTTGTGGGTTGCTGTGATGCTGAACAGGTTTCCGTGGAGCTTCAAGGTGAAGACAGACGGGGAAGAAAGGCCTGGTGATTTGCTTCTGGAAATTAGCCTATGAAAACCCTGTGCCTCCGAAACTATTGCCCTGAGATCATCTTTAAACCTTAAAACCAAAAATATCCGCTGAAGTCTTCCTAAAACCAAACAAGAGCTTAGCCTAACTAATAAAGAATGTCTGCCTTGAGCATTGTGCTCTTTTAAGAACTGTCTATATGAGATCAAATTGACAACAGC
>NW_004444049.1:1607713-1608937 GCF_000243295.1 Trichechus manatus latirostris | reverse complement strand
CTCTTCCCTCTTCCCTCCTCTTTTCCTCCATTCCAGGATTTAAGGCCTGGATCCAAGTCCCAGGTCTGACCAAACTCAGCTGTAAAGTCAGTTTGCTTCTCGGGGCCTTACTGTTTCCATCTGTGAAATGGGAGTGTTGAGCTCAGGTCATCCATCCATACAGTGACCATACAACTTTCTGTTTTAGAATAAACTATTCATTTTACTGAATTAGAAATTAATTTCTACTCCATTTTTAAAAGGGATTCTTAATATTCATGACTCATGACTGCAGTGAGAAAAAATATACCACATCCTGAAAATATAACTTGTGACTAGAAAACAGAAACTGGTGGTGCAGCGGTTAAGAGCTCGGCTGGTAACCAAAAGGTCTGCAGTTCAAATCCACCAGCCACTCCTTGGAAACCCTATGGGGCAGTTCTACTCTGTCCTGTAGGGTTGCTGTGAGTCAGAATCGACTCAGCGGTAACAGGACGGGTGGCGCCGTGGTTAAAGCGCTTGGCTGCTAACCGAAAGGTTGGCGGTTCAAACCCACCAACCTCTCTGTGGCAGTCTGCTTCCATAAGGATTTACAGCCTAGGAAACCCTATGGGGCAGTTCTACTCTGTCCTGTAGGGTCGCTGTGAGTCAGAATCGACTCAATGGCAATGGGCTTGGTTTGGTTTTGGTTTTGTTAGAACCGTTCCTGGAAAGAGGAGCAGACCCGGCCGACCCCCGCACTCTGGGAAGTTCTGACTATTCTAGCTGGTGTGGCTGAGGGTTGCTGGAGTTTATGTCTTGAGAAGTTACGCAGCTCAGCTTCTCCAAAGCTCTATGGAAGGAGCCTTAGTGGTGCAGCGGTTAACAGTGTGCAGCTGCTAACCAAGGTCGGCAGTGCAAACCCACCAGCCGCTCCTTGAGCGGAAGAGGCCGCAGTCTGCTTCCGTAAAGATTTACACCCTAGGAAACCCTGTGGGGCTGTTCTCTGTCCTGTAGGGTCGCTTGAGTCAGAATCGACGGGGTGGCAACAGGTTTGGGTTTGGGGATGTGAAAGCTCTATGGGGAGCCCCTGGGTGACACAAACTGTTGAGCACTTGACTGCTAACCAGAAGGTTGGTGGTTCAAAGCCACTCAAAGCTGGATAGGGTGATGAGAAGCTCCCTTTTTTCTTTTGTAACAGGGAGACTACGAAGGTGAAAACACGGAGTTCAACGACAGAAAAGTAAGTACGGGAGGGGCGGGGCG
>NW_004444049.1:1605906-1607454 GCF_000243295.1 Trichechus manatus latirostris | reverse complement strand
GATGACCCCGCTCGCACTTGCACATTTCTCGCGAACTCCGTTTGGGTGGTGGTTTTCGTTTTTCTGATTCTTGGAAGAATCCTTGGCAGGTTACCGTGGACAAACGAGAGGAAAGGTGGGCTCCTCAGAGCCTGCCCCTCCCCGTGTGCCTTCTTCCTGTGTTCAGGTTAAAACCCGCATCCTCCAGGATATGGGAGTCTTACCTAGGCCTCCAGCTGACGGGGGCCTAACCTTGTATTGCTCCTGGGCAGAGGAGTTTGGGAACCACGTGGCCAGCTGTGCAGAGAACCTGGCCCCACCGCAGGGGAAACCTGTTTGTGGTGGTCAAGCCAGAGTTTCTCAAACTTCCTGGACCTGGAACCCTTTCTAGTGGGCAAGCCATTGACTTGGTGTTCCATTTGGAACATCCTTTGGGAAACTCTGAACAACACTTAGGCTCCGCAGTGTTTGTTGCTGACTTCTCCGACTCTCCAAAGCCTCAGTCCCCCCACTCAGCCCCCCCACTCTTGGCAGGGGACCTCTGTTCTTCCCATCTGGGGTCCCAGGAGCTCTGTGGCTCCGCCGTCTTTCCGTGTAGAGATCTGTCCCCATGTGACCATCGTCCCCTCCCCCCCATCTCCGCCCCACAAGCAAGCCAGACCCCCCGGTACCTGGGGACATCCGCCCTGGACCCCTTCTCCCAGCTGGTGGGTGGCCGTGTCCCCATTTGCAGGGACAGGAACCTGTATGTAAGGAATGTTCTTCACTGTGGCCCCCTCTCCCCCCGCCCAATCAGTGTTTTTAAATCTTTGGCACTTGATCCAACTTGCCTGCCCAGGAATCTAGCTGAAGATGCTATCTGACTTAGCACAAAAATGACATATTTGGTTATTTTTAGTGTAACATCTGGCATTCTTCAGGGACCCTGTGACTTGCAGAACACCACCATCCGATCCCACTTGAGAATCACCATCCCCTCCCCAGACCTGCCCTGACCGACTCTGGCCTCAGAGTCCAGCCCCCTCTGCCGCTTAGCCACTGCCCTGCCACCACGGGCGCCAGCTGCCTCCTTCAGCCAATTTCAGTTCTCAGGCCACGGGCCCCTCTGCTCCCACCCCGCCCCCCTGCTCCATCCTCACGTTCTCATCTCAGGACCACCTAGACAGATGGTCACATCAGTGCTGGGGCATCTCATTCGGTTATTCATTCAGAAATTACTTTCTAGGGGCTGCTGGGGGCCAGGCCCATCACATCCAACTCTAGGTTTGTCCAGGCCCAGCTGTTCCTGTCACTTAATTTTATATCCCAGCCATGAGTACAAGGCTTGGCCCATAGGAGACAGTCAGGGAGGGAGGATGCATGGATGGATAGATGGACGGATGGATGGACAGATGGATGGATGGATGGATGGATGGAGGGATGGAGGGATGAAGGATGGAAGGAAAGAAGGGAGAAATGGATGGATGGACGAATAAATGGATGGATGAATGAATGGAAGGAAGGAAGGAGTGATAGAAGGAAAGAAGAGATAGATGGATTGATGTAAGGAAGGAAGGGAAGGAGGGAGGG
>NW_004444049.1:1604018-1605315 GCF_000243295.1 Trichechus manatus latirostris | reverse complement strand
GGTGATGGGTGATGGGTAGGTGGATGGGTGATGGGTAGGTGGATGGATGATAGATGGGGAGTGGATGGAAAGAAGGAAGGAAGGGAAGGAGGAAGGGGTGGAGGGAGGAGGGGAAGGGGAGATGATCCAGATAGGCATTTGGATCCTGACTCAGAGCCTTGGAGAAGTCTCCTCATTCTCTCCTGGTGGCTGCATCTTAAGTGACTTGATTCTGCATGTTTTGCCTTTTCAGTGACAAAATCTGTGGCTTCCCCCTCCTGCAGCTCTAAGTGCCTACCCCCAGCTACCTCACAGGACAAAGGGCTGAGCACAGCCAAGGGCATGTTCTGTGCTGTGCCAGCAGAGGAGGGGACAGGCAGGAATGTGTGAGCAGAGGCAGGCCCGGCTGAGGCTGGGCTCAGTCAGAACCCTTGGCTGATGGTCGAATCCCAAATGCTAGGGACCTGGGTCACAAATGCTCCTTCCTCCGGGTCCGTGGGTGAGTCAGAGCTGGACTCTGGTTGGACAGAAGACAAACTGAGGAGTGTATTGGAATAGACCAGAAGGTGCTCTGGTGGGCAGTTGCTGGTTCTTCCCGCCAGGGCTCCAGAGGGTAGGCCAGCTTGGGCCCTGTGTTGCAGGGACCTGCCAAGACCCCCAGACAGGGGCTTGCTGGGGCTGTGGATGGGATTTATTCCAGGTGTGGAGGAGGCCTGCGCCAACCCTGTGCTGGGCTGGGAGCTGCAGGGCCCCTGACCTGTCATTTATTCATTCGTTTGTTCGTTCCCTCATTCATTAATTCAACAATTATTTACTGAAAACCCTTCATCTGCCCCAGGCCCTGTGGGAGGTGCTGAGAGCGAGGTGGACCAGACGCACCTGGCTGCCTGGAGCCTCCATTCTGGGAGAGAGGGGGACAGGTGTGGCAAGTCCGTACTCTAAGAATGGGGTCCAAGCTGGGACGCAGCACACAGGCAAAAAGGCTCGGGGACCGACTGCCACACGCTGTGTGCCGGGGTGGGAGGTTCAGGCTGGAGAGACGCGGTGATGAGCCCAACCCCCGCGGCCTTGGGGTGGAAAGCTTCCAGGTCACTGTGACCTGAGTCCCTGGCCCCAACTGGTCTCGCTGTGCAGCCTGGCCCACCGTGCCCCAGACACTGTCCCCGAGCTCACAGAGCTGAGGTCCCCCCCTCGATTTCCCCCAGTGACGGCACAAATCCCAAGTTCATCTTCTTCACCGGGACAGTGCAGGGTGATTGGTGTTGGCTTCTTGGTAGGAAGAAACTTCCACCGAGGAGAAGCCGTTCGTGCCCGAGGC
>NW_004444049.1:1598218-1599306 GCF_000243295.1 Trichechus manatus latirostris | reverse complement strand
ATGGATGGATGTTTGCATGCATGGATGGATGGATGGATGGATGAATGTTTGCATGCATAGATGGTTAAATGGATGGATGTTTGCACGCATAGATGCATGGATGGATGTTTGCATGCATAGATGGACGAATGGATGGATGTTTGCATACATGGATGGATGGATGGTTGGATGTTTGCATGGATGGATGAACGGATGAATAGATATTTGCATGCATGGATGGATGAACGGATGAATAGATATTTGCATGCATGGATGGATGAACGGATGAATAGATATTTGCATGCATGGATAGAGGAATGGATGTTTGCATGCATGGATGGATGAAGGGATGAATAGATATTTGCATGCATGGATGGATGAATGGATGGATGTTTGCATGCATGGATGGATGGATGGATGGATGTTGGCATGCATGGATGGATGTTTGCATGCATGGATGGATGGATGGATGGATGGATGGATGTTTGCATGCATAGATGGATTACATGGCTATGGGTTGAATCCATCAGTTCGTCAACATCCCCAGCAGCTGTGTGCTCAGGGGAACAAACAGTGTTATATTCTCACCCAGCCCCTGACCACTTTCTCTCTCCCAGCTCCTGTACGAAGAGTGGGCAAGTTACGGGGTCTTCTACAAATACCAGCCCATCGATCTGGTCAGGTAAGAGGGGACCCAGGGGGCTGGCTGGCTCCAGACAAAGGCTGTGGGGAGTGAACGTGCAGTTAGATTTCAGTCAAATGAATGTTCCTGTGTGTTTCAACAGTACCTGGAGACCTGTTCCAACTTGAAGGAAATAGTAAGAGCTGGTGTATAGGACCCAAGGGCTCCTGCAGGACGGACAGTCTGGGCTAGTGCTAGTTTAAGCAATGGATTCTAATTTGCTGCAGGCTGGGCTCTTTTCCATCATATTTGCCATCTCTCCTCCTAAATTCACCCCCTGGTCTGACCCAGCTGGGAGGCAGGTATGGTTTCTTGCCTTAAAGGGCTCCTTGAAAACATAGGAATTGCCTCTCCAGGCAATTTGTCTTCTCTCCAGAGCACCTTTGTCCTCACAGGGCAAGAAAGGTGAAAAGAGCTGGATTAGTCA
>NW_004444049.1:1595160-1596403 GCF_000243295.1 Trichechus manatus latirostris | reverse complement strand
CTCTGACAGGGACACCATGCTGATGGCAAAATGACATTGATCAAGTCCACTTTCAGAGAATGCAAGGTCGTAAAATAGGTGAAGGCTGGCCCCACCTTCTAGAAGCCTGCAGTCTCTGGGGAAAGTTCAAAGACATCGACTCAGTTCTGTTTCTCACAACTCTGCCAAGCATCTCTAAAGCTTGAAGCTGTGGCTTGGAAAATTTATCCGTAGTTCCAGCCATTTCCAGAGAGACAATGAGTCTCTTACCTGGTGAGGAAATTGGCTCGTTATAATCGAATAGCCCTGAAATGCCACATCCAGAAAATTTCTATTTAAATTATGTTTCAATAGGTGAATAACACCTAAACTTTTCCACCCACCTGGAGTCAAAACTCTATAGGAATCTGGGTTATCTCCCCAGCAATGTAATTTTGGTCACAGGCAGGAGAAAGCTTGTCCCTTTGTTTGCAAATATCCCACGCGGTCACTTCATATCATAGGTTGGACTGTGGTAAAAATCAGCATGACCTGGACTGGATGGGGATTTTAGTTCTGGTTCTGGCTGTGTTATTTTTAGCTGCTGTTGAGTCGATTCTGACTCCTGGAAACCCCGTGTGTGCAGAATAGCAGAATAGAACCGCTCCATGGGGTTTTCAATGGCTGTGACCTTTCAGAAGCTGATCGCCAAGCTTTTCTTCCAAGGCGCCGCTAGCTGGGTTTGAACAGCCGACCTTTTGGCTCGTAGTCGAGCGCTTAACCGTTTGCACCACCCAGGTACTCCTCAGTTTTGACTAGAAGGGCCCGAAGTCCCTAAAGAGATGGCAAGGGAAAGGTGGAGCGTCTCCCTGATCGTCAGGATCCTGGGGGTCCTCCATCGGTCTTCCTCCTCCCTTGGAGGGGAAGCGAAGCTGGCAGCCTTGGCGAGGAGGCTCAGCCTGCCCTGGGTGTGCACGCCCCAAGGAAGGGCACTGAGGTCCTCGTGTCTGGCCTTTGTCACATGTCCAAAAATACGAACATGTTTTCTGGGGATCCAGCTTCCCATGGGGGTTAGATACTGCCAATCGGGGCCCATTCGGCCTTAGCTTCTGCCCCACTGGTGTGTCCTTTGAGCGGGGGAGCCGCTCTGCCACGCCCCACCCCTCCCATCTGCTCTGAAGAATAGGCCCTTGTCTTATTTTGGCTCAAGGTAGTAAAGCGTGAGGTGGAGGGTTTTAAACTGGCAGAAAAGGGCTTTTGTCTGGCTGACGTGTTTGCTCCGGAA
>NW_004444049.1:1591258-1592408 GCF_000243295.1 Trichechus manatus latirostris | reverse complement strand
TTGGTGGGAACGGCCCCCATTTTGTCTGCAGGGTACCAGGGTCTGGGTCGTGCTAACAAGATGCTGACGGGGTGTTCTGACTCAGCAAAGCCTGAAGTGGGAGGCTTTGCTCTTAGAAAGCGACCCTCTTTCCTGGGACCAGGATTTGATGGCTCAGGAAGCACAGCTGATGTAGAGCAGGGCGGGCCAAGGGTACTGCCATCCTTCCGAGGTGCTGCTGATAATAATACCACCCACAGGGAAAGTTCGCCTGGGCCGAGCCCCAGGGCACGGCCTCTCAGCTCATCCTTACAGCATCTCTGCAGGTTTTGTGTGCCCATTTTACAGGGAAGCAAGCTAAAGCCCAGAGAGAGTTAATAGGAGTTGCTCAGGGTTGTGAGAGGCCAAGGCAGGAGTTGCAGGTAGGATTCCAAAGCCCGTGCCCTTAACCACTGAGTTCCACTGCTCGAAGAGCCCAAGGCAGCGGCGCCTCCTCCAGGAAGCCTTCCTGAGTGCCACCTTGTACCCAACTCAGGTGTCTGGGTGGTTGTTGAGCATGGCTGAATCATTGCTGCAGACATCTTTGGGTTAGCAAACAGGGCTGTTCCCTCCTCTGACAAGGCTTTGCTGGCTGGGGCTCCGGGATGCTTCACCCCAGGCAGCTGTGGGCTGAGCCGTGACCTGGGCCTACCACTGCCCCACACTGAAGCCCCAGTCCTGCCCCCAGAGGCTCCCGTGAAATGGGAGATGGGGCTGGCACAGAGACACACAGGAGTGTAGAGTCAGGACTCCTGGTGGGGGGTGAGGAGGAGTCTGGGGGGGCTTGAGAAGAGGCGGGAGAGCCTTGAGATGAGTTCTGAAGATGTGGGGGTTGGGCATCTGGGGCACAGGGACCAGAGGCCTGGAGACAGCCCAGCCTGAAGCCTGTAAGAGCCTCACCTCACCTGCTCCTGAGGGGCAGCCCCGGGGCTGGGCCAGGACCCGGCTCTGTACACTTGACCTGCCCCCGTGCTTGGGGCCCGTGAGGGGTGATGGTGGACCGAGAAGTCAATGGCTTTACCAATGAGGCCGGAAGCTGCTACTGTCCACAGCCAGGTGTGCACTCTACGCTCCCACCTGTCCAGCGATTTGGGTCCGTGGGGGTCAGACACAGGGTTTGGTGCAAGCCCCC
>NW_004444049.1:1589326-1590321 GCF_000243295.1 Trichechus manatus latirostris | reverse complement strand
TGTCCTTGCCTGTCCATGGAGACTCCCCTGGTGGTGGGATGAGCCCCTCCCCTTGGCGCCCAGCTGGCTTGGTTGGAGGCCCCGGTTCTCATAACGCACCCTCCACGTGGGCCACCAGCCAGTTCCGTTTCCTTGTGGAGCCTCACTTGGGGTCCCTGGGCCTGCTGGCTGATGAGCCAACCCCCTGTGATCCATGGGGTGATCAGAGAGAGGGTGTGGCCTCGGGGTACCCGCTGCCCCGCTTGCATTTATATGCTCCCTGGAGCTGAGCTTCCAGCTCTGCCCCTTCACCCCCTAATGCTCAAAGCCTCAGCCTCCTCATCTGTAGAATGGGGATGCGGTAGGGTTAGACAGGCCCCTGGTGGTGAAAGTGGTTTGCACTTGACCAGTGGCATAAAGGTTGGCGATTGGAACCCACCCAACAGCACCACCGAAGAAAGACCTGGCAATCTGCTTCTGTAAAGATCACAGCCAAGAAAACCCTGTGGAGCAGTTCTACTCTGTAACACAGGGGGTCGCCATGAGTCAAAATGAGCTTGACAGCAACGGGTTTGGGGTTGGTTTGTCTGTTTGTTTAATAAGAGTTGGAGGTGATGGACTCAGAGTCTCGGGCAGTGCTTATCTCGTCGCTGGCTCTCAGCCGATCGTGGGCATGACACAGGGCCAGGCAGCGCGTCATTCCACTGTGCGTGGGGTCGCCATGGGTGGGGGCTGGCTCAATGGCAGCTCACAACAACAGCAAGGCTCCCAGAACTACTCCAACCCCCCAAAAAAGACCTCTGATGGAGAAAAGGCATTTTGACAATTCCAAAGAACTCCTGCGCTTTGTTGGAGCTCTCACTCCATCCGGAAAGAAAGGAAACTCCTCGGGCTTGGCTTGGCCAAGCGGTTTTCCATGAATCACAGGAGTGTAAGTTACAGCCACCCACACCCCTACCAGGAACAAAGGGCTTCTAGGGGCCCGGAAAAAGCAGACTTCGGGTTGTCCTCCTCCA
>NW_004444049.1:1587955-1588280 GCF_000243295.1 Trichechus manatus latirostris | reverse complement strand
AAGGCTTCCTGCACAGTCACTCTGAGCAGATGCAGGCTGTCCAGTGTCTGGGAGAGCAGGATTAGTCAGCACCCAGTTGTTTGGGGGAACAGACCCAGGGGAGATGCGTACAAAGTGGCCTTGAGCGTCAGTTGGATAGTAGCACGTACTGGGACTGGTCATCCTACAGTGTCCAGGAGCTCCTTCCAGAAGGTTCTAGACCTCGAATCTGCTTCCCACATGGCAGTGGCTCCATGTTTGTCTCTTCTTGTCTGAGCAAAGGATCTGGGCCTAAAGCAAAGTTTGAAAACCAGTGGTCTCCCCATGGTTCACAGCTAGCTGTTAC
>NW_004444049.1:1579610-1587659 GCF_000243295.1 Trichechus manatus latirostris | reverse complement strand
GTCAGTTTGGTGAACACTCACTTTTTGAAATTGTGAAAACACAGCCTGGACCACAGGTGATTGGGGATCAAATCTAACCTCTCGCCTGTGCTTTGGGGGCCTCTGTCAATTATATCACTTTGTCTCCTCCAGAAAAGAATAATTGCTTAGATTAGTTGAGCCCCTACTGTGTGCTAGGCACCGTCCCAAGCATCTTATGTGTTTGTTGTCGGTTGCTGTCGAGTCACCTCCGACTCCTGGTGACTTTACGTACAACAGAACAAAATGTCGCCCAGTCCTGCGCCAGTCTCATGGTTGTCGGTATGTTAGAATTCTTTGCTGCAGACACCGTGTGAATCCATCTTATTGAGAGTTTTCCTCATTTTCACTGACTGTCTACTTTACCAAACCCAATGTCCTTCTCCAAGGATTGGTCTTTCTTTTCTTTCTTTTATGGTGCTTTAGATGAAGGCGGATTGGCCTTTCTTGATGATTATCTTGTATATAGTGACGCCTTCATTCCGCCAAGGACTGTAGGCAGTAAATTACTTTATCATCCCATTTGGCAGATAAGCAAGTCAAGGCACAACGAGGTCAAGCAACTTTTCCAAGTTTACACCAGCTAATAAACGTCAGAGCCAACACTTGGACCCTGGCATTCTGAGCCCCACACACTTGCCCACTAGGCTTTATCACTTCTGCCTGAATTCCTAGCTGGCTAGCAAGCATGCTTACCATGCCTTGCTTATTCCTAACTCCCCATTACCTTGAATCTGTTTTCTTACCTGGGATACCTTTCCATTTATCCCCACAGTACGCCTTCCTAACAGTTACTTAGGCCTGACTGTGTGCAAGGCCCTGGGCAAAGCACTCTGCACAGCATGCTGGGCTAAGTACACTGCACAGTGCCCTGGGCTAAGTACCCTGCACAGTACCCTGGGCAAAGTACTCTGCACAGCACCCTGGGCTGAGTACCCTGCACAGTGCCCTGGGCAAAGTACCCTGCACAGTACCCTGGGCTGAGTACCCTGCAGAGTACACTGGGCTAAGTACCCTACACTGTACCCTGGGCAAAGTACCCTGCACAGTACCCTGGGCAAAGTGCCCTGCACCATACCTTGGGCAAAGTACCCTGCACAGTACCCTGGGCAAAGTGCCCTGCATGGTTCACTGGGCAAAGAACCCTGCACAGTATACTGGGCTAAGTACTCTGTAGAGTACCCTGGGTGAAATACCCTATACAGTACCCTGGGCAAATTACCCTGCACAGTACCCTGGGTGAAGTACTCTGTAGAGTACCCAGTGTTAAGTATCCTGCACGATACCCTGAGCTAAGTACTCTGCACAAGTTATCTCAGTAATCCCTACAACAGCCAGAGGGAGGTTGTGTTACTATTCCCATGTTACTGGTGAGGAAACTGAGGCATAGAGAGGTTAAGTGACTTGCCCAAGATCACACAGGTAACAGTAGCATCTCCTGGCTCCTCTGCCCACAGGTCCCAGATAGCACTGCAGTCACACCGTCTCACCCAGACATTCTTCAAGCCCCTCCTCATGTGCCCTCTTGGGGGAACAGAAAATTTACCCAGCATCAGTACTGAGGGGCAAGTTGGCAGTACAGCTGCTCAGCTAGCCAGTACCTGCAGGGATTGATTGAATTCATTAAATCCCGTGTGCCCATCCAATGAAGCAGGCTCACTCATTTTAACCACTCAGCCACCGAACAAAAGGTTGGAGGTTTGAGTCCACCTGGAGGCACCTCGGAAGAAAGGCCTGGCAATCGACTTCTAAAAAATCAGTCACTGAAAACCCTGTGGAGCACAGTTTTACTCTGACACACACGAGGTCACCAGGAGTTGGAATTGACTTGTCAGTAACTGGTTAACTGGTTATTGAGCACCTACTGTGTACCAAGCAGGCGACTTTCACAGCCTCAGAGGGACTGAACAGCCTTCAGAGGCAACCCCAGCCCTGGGAGAAAAAAGGCTGGTCGCATTCACCCCTCAGACTGTGACTCCGGGTGGTGTTTCTGCTGTCTGTCCCCTGCCCTCCCCCAGCTCAGCGACCGCTATGGGAGACACAGACGTGACCATCTGTGAAACGCACAAAGTCGGAATAAGTTCAGCTACGCGCTCGACTGTGAGGGGTTGGGGGGAGGAAATGAAGCAAACTGCTTGCATGAAGCACTTACTTTAAGGAAAAGGAGCTTATTCTAAATCAAGACAGAGGAAAACAACAGGGAAGACCCCGCTGGGCCTGAACGGCATACTCCGCAACCCCCCACTCCGCCAAGAAGTCGGGAGTCAGGCCCGCCTCCCCGGGGCCTCTTCATGTTTGCCCTCAGCTGTAATTAGCAGAACTTCCCTTGTTGACTTTCTTTTTTTATCCCTTATTCAATTATTTGTTTGCCGCCTCGCAGGGCTTACTTTCCCGCTGGTATTTCTTCTCCCTTGTAGCCTTTCTTCAATCGTCCAGCTGTTAACATTTCCGCTCACACAGAGGACAGCCCAAACCTGGGACTGCCTGGCAGCTGGCGGCCTGGGTGTCGCCATGTGGCGTGGGTCCCGCCTTCCCAGGGCCACGTGCCGGTCATGGAGCTTTCAGTTCGCTGCTTGCCCAGAGCGGATGCCATCTCAGAGCTTCAAATAAGGTGTCACATGAAGCAGCTTCGAGCCCACTTAGCTATTCGCCGGGAATAATTTTCTGAAAAGAGAGCATAATTATGGGATTTTAACTGCCTGTCTGTCAGCTTCCCAGAGAACAAAGGTGGTGATTTGATTGGAGCCCAGAGGCAAGGAGCTGGGGAAGGTGGGCCTCACTTTAGTGAAATGGTCTCGGAGATGCACTCCAACCCCCTCGCTGGGGTTGACAGGTCACCCTGCTGTGGGTCCCCCAGCTGGGGTGGGAGGTCCAGAGACTTCAGCTCTGATTCTCTGTGCCATTCGTGACTAACACCTAATCGGGGAATAAATAGGAGTCCCTGGTGGCACAGTTAAGCACTCGACCACCAGCCAAAAGGTTGGCAGTTCAAACTTACCCGGAGGTGCCACGGAAGAAAGGCCTGGCGATCTGCTTCTGAAAGGTCACAGCCTTGAAAACCCTATGAAGCAGTTCTACTCTGCACATGGGGTCACTACGAGTTGGGGTCGACTCCACTACAACTAACAAGTTATAAAGGGAGTCACACAGTGGCAGGAACTGTTAATATGCTAGGCTGCTAACTGTAAGGTCCACCCAGAGGCGCCTAGGAAGAAAGGCCTGGTAATCTACTTCTGAGAAATCAGCACTGAAAATCCTATGGAGCACAGTTCTACTCTGAACACACAGGATCACCAGAGGTCGGCATCAGCTCGATGGTAACTGACAAGAACAAGCCCCGTGACTCAGAAAATGAAGCGCTGGAGGCCTTTTCATCCCAACCAGGACTCCCACGGTGTGAGCGTTCAGGGCTGGGCGGACAAGGCCACGCGTGCCTGGGGCCGGGTCAGAAGGGCTGCCCCATGCCTGGTGGCCTCTGAACTATGGCCGGTTAGCGTCTGCGCTGTCCAGCACCTCTCAAGGAAACTCGTCTCTGACCCCAGGGGGGAGAATGCAGTGCGTTTATGATGGGGGAGCCGGAGGCTCGTAAGGTCCTTCTCTGTTCTGGGGTTACGTTGTAAGGAGGGGAATGGACCGGGACCTCACACGTCACCCAAAGGAGATGCCGCCCTGCTGAGATGAACTTGCAGGTGGTTGAGTGATACCTGCGTCTTCCCCGCCCCCCGCCAGGTGGGCCCCTGGGCAGGCTGGCAGAGGTTTTAAGAGACCAGAGCCCACCCAGAGGAGGCAGGCCCCTCACAGACGCATGCGAGCCTCATCAGAGATGTCACCTCCGCAGCCACCGGGATTCCACGTGGGAGTGGTAGCGTCGGGTTTCTCAGTTCGCACACAAGACAGCTGGAAGATGGAGCTGGACGAGTGAAGGTTGCGTGACCCGACGGGTCCGCAGCGTGCCCAGGAATCTGCATTTTCACAAGCACCAGGGACCTTCCGATGTGCTTGGAGACAGTGCACAGGTTGACCCCTGTCCTCCCACCCCCACCCCCCAGAGGGAGCCACAGGGCGTGTCCTTCCCATCATTTTCTCCACAGCCCAGCTGGTACTCGCCAGGTGGACATGAAGACCTAGGAGGCTCGACGCTCAGTGCGCTGTGATGAGCCTTTTAACGTGAGGAGCCAGCTGGGCCTCATTCCCGCCCGGTCAGCCAGGTTGTAGGAACGGCCGTCTCCCCAGCCTTTACCAAGGGCAGGCCTCCTCCAAGCGCTGGTGTGGACAGACCCATCCAGACCCCACCGTCGGCACTCTCGGGCAGGTACTGTTATTGAGCCCGTTTTCCAGATGTGGAGACTGAGGCTGGGAGAGGCGAGGTCACACCTGGGTTTGACCCAGTGTGGATCTGAGTCTTACGCTCACTACTGCCTCCAGGCACCCTTACAAGAATGTATTTGCGCTGTAGTGCGTCATTAAAACAAATGTTTCAAGGGAGAATTGGAGGCCGACCACCTGTTTCTGCCGCCGCCTGGGGCACTGTCTGTGTTTTTGTGCTGGGCTGCCCTCTGGGCTCTGGGTTTCAGGACGCTCTTGTCTCGTTTCCCACCTGCGTGGCTGCTGAGGTCCAGGCTGGCTCTTCATTCTTTTGTACTGCGGATGGGGTTTGGCCCATGGCTCGTCCTCAGGAGGGTGAGAAGCCTCCCCACATGACCTCAGCCGATCTTGGCATCAAAGTCCTGGGTCCATTTCCTGCCATCGATTAACAATTTACAAGTCAGAACCTCAATTTACTTGTTTGTAAAGTGGGATGTGTTCGCCCTACATCAAGGAGTTGGGAAAGGATGAAAGGAGTTTGGGGGTGGAGAGCGCCAAGCTCCGCGTCTGACGTGAGTTAGATGTCCCGTCACATCTGTGTGATATCATTGGCCTATCGGCAGGCAGACCGTTCTTGGTGGCTTCAAAGGGAAGACACCAGAGCCCACAGGAGCCACTGCTGTCTACACGGTGGTGTCAGGAGGGAGGGCTGGGGAGCACGTTGGAAGGATGAGTGCCCGCCTGCCTTCCTGCCTGCCTTGGCTCAGCCCTGCCCGGTGGAGGGTGGTTTTTCACGCTGCCCGTGATGCCCAGGATGGAACTGAGACCTTGGGGCGGCCCCCAGGGCCGGGCTCAGTGTGAGCCTTCATTGCCTCGCTTCCTGCTGGCCATGCCTGACTCCACAGCTCCCCGCCTTGGCTCCAAATCAGGCATGGTAAACTGAGAGCCGCAGAGTCCATGCAGTAGGGCGTGGTGAGGTCTGTGGCCAAGTGGAGAAGGCTTGCCCACGTTTTGACAAAGGGGACAGCCCCTTCTCAGCTCCAGCCTCCTGCCTCCAGCCAATCCATCTAGTTTTTAAAGGAGGAGCAAGGCTGTCATACTTTTATATAAGATGTCTTTATTTTTAAAACACGGCTGAGCCGAGGAAGCCATGCCTGTGTACCGCTTCCACTCCTCCCCTCCTCCCGGCTACCAGGTTGGGACCCCCGGCCAGTCGTGGTCTGATTAATACAAATACTGCTGGGAGAGTGCCCTTGGGTCTTTTTTTTTTTCCAATTGCCCAGCGTTTTTTTAATTTTATTTATTTTGTTGTTGTCATAGTTGAGAATATACACAGCAGAACATGCACCAATTCAACAGTCTCTCCATGCATTATTCAGTGACATTGACTACATCCTTCAAGTCGTGCAGCCATTCTCACCCTTGTTTTCCAAACTGTCCCTCCCCCGTTACCTCTGATCTATTTTAAGACCTTTAACAGCACAGATTCTGGAGCAAGAATGCCTGGGTTCAAATACCAGCTTCTCCACTTCCTAGCTGTGTGACCTTGGGCAAATGGCTTAACCTCTCTGTGCCTCCGTTTTCTTATCCGTAAAATGAGGGTATAAGTTTTGCTATAATATTAAGATTTACTATTATTACTATTACTACTACTATTATTATTTCCGGAGCACTGGTGGCACAGTAGTTGAGAGCTTCAGCTGCTAACCAAAAGGTAGGCGGTTCGAATCTACCAGAGGCTCCTTGGAGACCCTGTGGGGAAGTTCTACTCTGTTTCCTATAAGGTCGCTGTGAGTTGTTTCCTTAATAAGAATAAAGTATCTGTGCAGAGGGTCAGTTGAGTGTAGTGGTTAAGTGCAGACACTGGAGTCAGGTAGAATTAGGGTCCAGTCCCTCTTCTCACTATCTCTCTCTCTCTCTGTGTCTTCTCCAAGGCTCTAACCCCCACCAGGCAGTCCCTCCCTCCATGAGCCCACCTTCTGGGCAGCCGTAGTTTCTGGCTCTGGTAACAGCACCTCCCATTGTCCCACCACCCTGAACCCATCCCGGCGTCCTGCTGTTGATAATCTCTGGCAGCCTCACCATCCCTGTTTGGCCCCCCAGCTCGTCCACTGCCTGTGTGGCTGTCTTGGTCATCTAGGGCTGCTACAACAGAAATACCACAGGTAGACGGCTTTGGCAAATAGAAGTTTATTCTTTCACAGTCTAGGAGGCCAGAAGTCCGAATTCAGGGCACCAGCTCCAGGGGAAGCTTTTCTGTCTCTGTCGGCTCTGGGGTAAGGTCCACGTCGTCAATCTTTCCCTGGGCCTAGAAGTTTCTAAGCCCAGGGACCCGGGATCCAAAGGATGCGCTCTGCTCCTGGCTCTTCTTTCTTTGGTGGTAATAGGTCCCCCACTCACTGCTCACTTCTTTCTCCTTTTATCTCTTGTAAGAAAGATGATGCAGGCGACACCTGGGAAACTCCCCTTACATCGGATCAGGGCTGTGACCTAAGAGTTTCACATCCCACCCTAATCCTCTTTAACATGACCTAATCTTGCCTCATTAACCACAGGCAGAGATTAGGATTTACAACACATAAGACAATTACATCAGATGACAAAATGGGGGACAGCTACACAATACTGAGAATCATGGCCAAGCCAAGTTGACACATATTTTGGGGGGACACAGTTCAATCCATGACAGTGGCCAACTCCCCGTATTAAATTACACCCATTTGAAAGAACTAGAGAGGTTCTGGTTTCCTGGCTGGGCACGTATTCCCACCTCCTTTAATGGAGAGGGGCCACGTTCTGTGTAGGCTAAGCCTCTCTGAACCAGGAGATGAGTCTGATTCAGACCCAGTTCTCGAAGATTCCAGAATCTGCCTTCCCTTAATTTGGTGTATTTGCCCTGAAGATTCAGTTGCACGCCTCATTGTATGTATATCTTGGCCCCACCATTTCCGGGATAAATCATTTAATCCCTCCGAGCCTCAGTTTCCTCCTCTGTAAAATGGGGAGAAGCCTAGTGCCAACCTCGTAGGAGTACTGTGAGGTTTACATAAGATGCATACTGTATGTCATAGCTCCAAGAATAGTGCCTGGTATGTCACAGCTCAAGAGCCCTGAGCTCTGATTCACTGTGACCATCCTTATCATTCCCCTGCCTCTCAGCCTCTGCTGACTTTGCTTCCTGGGGGAGGCGTTCATGATCAATGAATGATTCAGCTAGTTGCATCTCCATTTGTTAAGCTGGGCGCTCAGAAACTCATTCATTCATTCAGTGAACACTGTTGAGCACCCGTCTAGACCAGGACTGGGCTATGTGTGGGGGCACGGATGAATGAGACCCCATCCCTGCCCCACACATAAGAGAGGCCACAAGACGCCGGACAGGGATCATAATGGAAGGTGGCGTGGACACCATGAGCAAGATAGTCACAGTCTGGGACGCGTTCTTTCTTAGCCTCCGAGGGCTGCGTAACAAAATACCACGCCATGGGGGCTGTAAAGAACAGATATTTATTGTCTCATAGTTCTGGAGGCTGGGAGTCCAAACTCAGGGTGTCAGCTGGGCCCTGCCCTCCCTCTCTGTCTGTTCGAGGAGAAGCTCCTCCTTTGTCTCTTCCAGCTTCTGTAGCCCTGGGCATCTCTTGGCGTTCCTTGGCTTAAAGCTGTGTCTTCACATGGCATCTTCCCCCGGGTGTAACTGTGTCTGTTCTCCCCTTTTGTAAAACACCA
>NW_004444049.1:1577759-1578818 GCF_000243295.1 Trichechus manatus latirostris | reverse complement strand
GAGGAGGAGGAGGTCAGTGCGTCTGCAGCTGCGTCCCCCCTCCCCGGCCCCCGGCCCCACACGGAGCCCACGGTCAGAAGGCACCCTGGGCTGGAGCAAGGACTTCACCTCCCCAGGAGCCAAATGCCCTTGGTCGCCAGGGTGACTGTTCCGTGTCCGCCTTGTGAGGGACCCAGGCCGCCCCAGGGCGGTCCCCAAGTGTGGCCACAAGCGTGGGCCCCGTGAGTGCCATACCACGCTCCTCGGAGCCAGCTTTCTGCTAGTAACCGGGCGTGACTGGGAAGTGAAACAGACCCTGTCCTGCGCTAGAGGGGAACCGCGGAACTGGGCTGGACGTCTTTATGCCTGAGAGCGGGCCAGAAGCCCGTGTGGATGGCAGCGGGGCGCGCCGTGGCCGTCTCCCCGGGGTTCCGCGGTAGAAGCGTTGCCGCTGCCCCAGCACTAATTGCCACTTCTGTCAGGAACTCCGCTCGGGTGGGTGGGAATGAAAAGAACAGTGATCCCCAAGAACAGCCACGGCACACGGCAGAAGGTCTAGCCGTGCGGGCTGTAATCTTTGTCAAGAGATACGTCTGGTGCATCTGAATTGCAGTGGGAAAATCGCTCCCTCACTTTTTTTAACATTCCTATTGTATTTCCAAAAGGTCGGCAGTTTGAATCCACCAGCCGCTGTTTGGAAGCCCCATGGGGCAGTTCTACTCTGTCCTGTATTGTTGCTAAGAGTCGGAATCGACTTGACGGCAATGGGTTTTATTATCCTTCCCCACCTGCTCCGTGTCCCTGGTGGCTGAATGAGCGACCTCTCTTGAGCCACACACGCAGTTGAATCAGAGAATCCAGGCGTGCTGGCTTTGTTCTGATAATATTATTAAGACCTGAGGGAGTTGTAGTTATCAGGAGAGGCAGAACAGCTTAGTGGTGACAGGACTGGGCTCTGATTTGACTTTGTGACCTGGGGCACGTTGCTTAACCTCTTTGTGCCTCAGAGTCCCCGCTTCTCATGTAGGGATTGAGAGACAGCCATCACGTGATCGGGCTCGGGGGTCAGTAGAGCTAAAG
>NW_004444049.1:1574036-1576885 GCF_000243295.1 Trichechus manatus latirostris | reverse complement strand
GGTACAAACGGTTAAGCGCTCGGCTACCAACCAAAAGGTTAGAGGTTTGAGTCCACCCAGAGGCACCTTGGAAGAAAGGCCTGGCAATCCACTTCTGAAAAATCAGCCATTGAAAACCCTAGGGAGCACAGTTCTACTCTGACACACGTGGGGTCGCCAGGAGTCGGAGATGACTCGACGGCAGCTGGGTAACCTGTGCCTTAAAAAGCAATATAAGTAATGAAATCTTTCTGTTTTTGTTTTCACTTTTCTGGTTTCCTGAAGGAGGCAGTCAAGGTTTGGAATTTTTTATACCTCCTCTATCTTTCCGTAGCCTGTCTCCTGGAGAGAGGGGCCCTTCTCTCGCACCTACTCCATCTGTTTCTGCCGCAGGGGTCTCTGCTTTCTCCCGCGCCTCCGGGTCTCTCTTAACCCCCATTCTTCCTTCTAGCACCCTCCGCTGACTTGCTCTGGTGCCTCCGATCTGCCCTCGCTTGCTGACACTTACTGCCGGTTCACGACTGGGTGTTCACAGTGAGGAAGCGGGGCACAGAGGGGGCACTGCAGTTTGGCGCGGATGACCCGCCTCTGAGACCAGAGCCCGGATTCTGTGGCCTTCCCACGGGGCTGGGTTCCCCACCTGCCCCAGTGAGGAGACTCCCAAGCGGCCACCCTGACTAAATTTGGGGGGTTTCTGAATTAGACATGTAATAAGCAGTCAAGTATGAACTGGCCCCGCTTCCTACCACCCAAAAGGCGCCTGTGGCAAACATGGGGACTTGTTTGCCAAGTGTGCCCACCCTGAGGACCTCAGACGCACGCTTAGTAAGGCCTCGGCTTCTCCCACAGGATCATCCCAGAGCCGAATATGAAGCCAGAGTTCTGAAGAAGTCACTTAGGAAAGAATCCAAAAGCAAAGAGGTATGTTTCCTAGCCAGCAAAACATTCCATGTTCGTCAACAGTGTAGACCAGAGGTCAGCAGACTTTTTCTGCAAAGGGCAAGAGAGTTAACGTTTTAGGTTTTGCAGACCTCTGTCACAACTACTCGACTCTGCCCTGGTAGCGCAGAAGCGGCCATAGACGATCCCCAAACGAATGGGCCTGACGGTATTCCAATAAAACTTTAATTATAAAATCGGGCAACGGGCTGGATTTGGCCTCTGAGCTGTCGTTCGTCAAACCCTGGTACAGATTTGGAGCCTCTGGGTGGTGCAAACGGTTAACTCGCTCAGCTGCTAATCGAAAGTTGGGAGGTTCAAACCTACCCAAAGGTGCCTCAGAAGAAAGACCTGGTGATCTACTTCCAAAACATCAGCCATTTAAACCCTACAGGGCAGTTCTCCTCTGACACACATGGGGTTGCCGTGAGTCGGAGTCGACGCCACGGCGGCTGGTTGACAGATTTCTCTTCCTGCTGTATCCTGAGGGTGATTGCAAATGACAGCGAACAGCAAGAACCACACAGCTTTGAAACCTTTTCTAAGTGCACTTGACATCCATGGCGTCCACCCCTGTATTATCTGTTGAACGATGACATGGAAGGGTTTTGCCACCCCAGAGTCCTTGAGCAAATGGCCAATGCCTACCTCGCTTGCAAACAACGAGAATGGGAGAGACAAGTGTTATTTTCATGACGGTCTTAAGGCCACCATCTTTTTATAATGAATCCTTTCTTTTTCCCAAAACCTCTCATTCAAATTGGTGATCTTATCATGTGCACAAAGGACTTCCGGGGGGGGGGGGCATGAATGATTAAGGGCCAAAAATTGGTGGTTCGAACCCACCTCGAGGCGCCTCGGAAGACAGGTCTGGCAATCTGCTTCTGAAAGGCCACAGCTGTGAAAACCAGACGGAGCAGTTGTACTCATACAGTGTCGCTGTGAGTTGGTGTCAGCTCGACAAGAAACCAGTGGGGTGTGCAGCCTGAATGCTTGCGGACCTCGAGAGGCCCTTGGGCTCTTTTTCTGACGCTGGTTTCTCATGTGTCCTGGGATAAGCTCAGAGCCAGCCCTGGGCCTTTGTCAGCCTCGTGCTGAGGGTGTGGAGATTTGCATTGTTCTTGGAGAGATTCAGAACAATCAAGGAATTTCTTCTGTTTCCCCAGTTCTTGCCGTCACGTTTGTATTGTCAGCCTCTGGGACCCATCAGGCCAACCCGACTTCTGTCTTTTCATGTGATTATGTCACGTGGTCAGAGTTCACTGGTTCCAAGTGGCTGGGGATTGTGATGACTAGAATCCCATCTGGGGAGTCATGTGGGTGCTCCAGGAAGCACCCTCTCAGGCCTCAGCTCCTATAAAACAGAGAATCTGGGGTACAGCTCAGTCCTCCTGCAGAAAGGGGGCGCACTTTCCTGAGCACCTGCTTAGAGTCTGCTCGGGGCTCGAGAGTGCAAAGAAATAACTGCAAAAGCGTGAGTTGCCCCCCAAAATAAAGAGGCTGCCTTTTTAGTCTAACAAATCAGAATGTATGCACATCCGAGAGCCCGTTGTCTTCTAAGCAGTTCACCCAAGACAGTCCGCCCCTTGCTTTATGGCGTCACCTCTGAGAGTGAGCATATATGGTTGGCGGTTCAATTCCACCCAGAGGTGCCTTGAAAGAAAGGCCTATGGATCTACTTCTGAAAAACCAACAACTGAAAACCCCATGGAGCGCAGTTCTACTCTGATACTCCTGTGGTTGCCATGAGTCAGAGTTGACGCCACGGCAACGGCTTGGTGTAGATTTATCGTCTGGATTTTCCTAAAAAAAAGGCCTTTGTGGCAAACGTCTGTTTAAGACAAGGGCCTTAACTAACCTCAAACAGTGGATCTGAACAATGTGTGACAGAAGCCCCCTCCCAGACACTCGGTCCCTCCACCTCCTGGCCC
>NW_004444049.1:1564236-1573204 GCF_000243295.1 Trichechus manatus latirostris | reverse complement strand
GGTTTCTGAACTGATCCGCCATTGAATCGTCTGATCCACCTGTGCTTCTGGGCGTGGCTTCCTTCACCTTGTTGTAAAATGCCCCTGAATCATCGGTGTCTTCACATAATACCTATCCTTGAAATTGTAGCCACCGTGTGGTGGGATGGGCATTCCAGAGCCTTCCTTGAGTCTCTGTTTCAAAAACCTTCATCTCCCATTTCCATTACCTTTGTTGCAAACTTTCTTGTAGAATTTGGGGGTCTGCTCTCTTTGCTTTGTTTAAAGTCCCCAGAGCCTGACTCCGCCTTGGCAGTGAGCTCGCCGAGGGACCGGCTGGCTGCCAAGGGGGTGACGGCCGGCGGGGCCCCACGGTCCCCCGGCGCCTCCTAACGCTGCATCGCACGGTCCTCTCTCGTTCCTCCACCCGCCCTCAGAAGCGCCGCCATATTCCAGAGGAGTCAACTAACAAATGGAAGCAGAGGGTTAAGACCGCCATGGCGGGTGTGAAATTGGTACTTTTCCATTTCGGGGCAACTCAAGTCTTGACTTTTTTGTAGACGATCAGAGTCCATTGTGTTTCTCTTCAACAAACTCTGACTGTTGTTTTATTTTTATTTTTAACATTCACACCCGTGTTCCTTTGCCTTCCATCAGCACCCAAAGAGCTGGGAAGTGTGTGGGGAACGTCACTGCATGGCCGGGGTGGATGTGTGTGGGGTCGCGCTGGCTTTATTTGGCACTTGTGGAACGTGCTTGTCACCGCTGCCTGCCTGTCCCCTCGTTACCACGCATGCCGCCTGCCCCGGAGTCAGTGGCTTGCGCTGTGACGCGGCCGTGCATGTTTGCGACCTCATACGTGCATTTTTCTATTTTAAAAATCCAATCCACCCCTCACTCTTGAAACACCCCAGGTTAGTGATAAGCTTCTATCTAAGACTTCTCCAGGCCAGGCACTTCTCGAGCCCCGAGAGCGCTCGGGCCAGGGGGTAACCCCAGTCCAGCGTTGCTATGCAGCAAGCAACATTTTTACTTGCAATGCTAGGCGCTTGTTCTAGCTTGCTCTGGAGAGGAAAAAGAATTATGATGGTCTGGGTGGAGAATGGCAAAACACTTTAGATCTCCTCATCTCAGAGGTGGAACTTGCAGCTTAAGAAATGGATCCTACACGCACAGTATCCCCGGGCGTGGGTCTGCTAGGAAAGTGTTTGGCACTATTATTGCCCCGTAACACGGGACTGACCCATTTTTAAAGGATTGCTATTTCTAGGACTAGGGGGCCATACAACCCTAAAACCTCCTTAAATGCGACTACACGTCATTCGCTCATCACCTGCAGACATTCTTTGTTTGTTTTCCACGTTGTACGCACATCCATACGCACGCAGGCTCTGTCCCACCGCGACGGTCCCCAGGAATGACCAGACATTGTTCCATGTTGCAGACGGACAAGGTGAAGCTGACCTGGCGAGACCGCTTCCCAGCCTACTTCACCAGCCTGGTCTCCATCATCTTCATGGTAAGCCCCAGAGGCAAACACGGGGAAGGAGACCGGCGGAGACCCCCAGGGAGGCCCGGGGTGCGAGGGCACTGTCGAAGGGAAGATCTCACCACTGCTCCCCTAAATTGTGCACAGGAAGGGGCCGGAGCTCCGCGGATACGTCACAGGGACTCCACGTACCCTGGGTGTACCTGAGATGATTCCAGGTGGTCCCTGATACACACCTCTTATTTTGAGAGCTGCAAAATTGTTTAAATATGTATTCGAAAAGCACAGCTAGTAATTCAAACCGAGATTTCCCAGGTAGTATTATTTAGGCCCTGGTGGCGCCGTGGTTAAGAGCTCAGCTGCTAACCAGAAGGTGGGCAGTTCAAATCCACCAGCCGCTCCTTGGAAATCCTATGGGGCAGTTCTACTCTTGTCTTCTAGGATTGCTGTGAGTCGGAATCAACTCGACGGCAGTGAGTTTATAGTTGAAGACATGGGCAATGATGGTTCAGTGGTACAATTCTCACTGTCCACGAGGGAGACCTGAGTTCGATTCCGAGCCAACGCACCTCAGGCGCAGCCACCACCCATCTGTCACTGGAGGCTTGTGTGTTGCTGTGATGCTGAACAGGTTCCAGCAGAGCTTCCAGACTAAGACTAGGAAGAAAGGCCTGGCAATCTAATTCCAAAAGTCAGCCAGTGAAAACCCTACGGATCACGAGGGTCTGATTCACAACTGACCACGGAGATAGCACAGGGCTGGCAGCATTTTGTTCCATTGTGCGTGGGGTCCCCATGAATCGGGGGCTGACTCAACAGCAGCTGACAACAACAACATTATTTAAGACGAAACTGAGGAGTTTTAAAGAAAACCGTGAAATGAGGAACGCACAGAGATGACAAGAATCGCGACGGTGCTGCTCAGGGGACGGAGAGGTCTGTAACTCGGGCTTGTTGGCGCAGCTGGCTTTGAACAAATGGGCTGAAGCCTCGGTGATGACTTTCTTGTCGTCGCTGTGTGCTATCAAATCAATTCCGACCCACAGAGACCCCATGTAACAGAGTAGAACTGCCCCACAGGATTTTCTAGGCTGTAATCTTTACAGGTTGCGAAGAGGACTTGAAACACTTACTGATGAAGAGCAGAGACCCCAGCCTTCAGCATGGATTACACCTCAACACAAAGAAAACAAAAATCCTCATGACTGGACCAATAAGCAACATCATGATCAACGGAGAGAGACTGAAGTTGTCAAGATTTCATTTTACTTGAATCTGCAGTCAACACCCGTGGAAGCAGCAGTCAAGAAATCAAAAGACGCATTGCATTGGGCAAATCTGCTGCAAAAGACCTCTTTAAAGGGTTAAGAAGCAAAGATGTCACTTTGAGGACGAAGGTGCGCCTGCCCAAGCCACGGTGTTTTCAATCTCTTCATATGCATGTGAAAGCTGGACAATGAATAAGAAAGACCAAAGAAGAATTGATGTCTTTGAATTATGGTGTTGGCAAGGAATATTGACTATACCATGGACTGCTAGAAGAACAAACAAATCCATCTTGGAAGAAGTACAGCCAGAATGCTCCTTAGAAGGGAGGATGGCGAGAATTCATCTCACATACTTTGGACATATTATCAGGAGGGACCAGTCCGTGGAGAAGGACATCATGCTTGGTAGAGGGTCAGTGAGAAAGAGGAAGACCCTCAACAAGATGGACTGACACAGTGGCTGCAACAATGGGCTCAAACATGGCAACAACTGTGAGGATGGCGCAGGACCGGGCAGGGTTTCATTGTTGTACGTAGGGGCTCTATGAGTCATAATCGACCCAACGCCATCCAACAACAATAGTCTTTACAGGAGGAGATCACCAGGTCTTTCTCCCATGGAGCAGCTGGGTGGATTCTAACTGCCAACCTTTTGGTTAAAGCAACCGAGCTTTTAACCATTGTACCACCAGGGCGCCTTATGCTGAGTGGAACGAGCGATCTTCACTGCATCAGGCTGGCCCTCACATCCTGCCCTGGATGTCTCGGTCAGCTCCTGCCACAAACAAACCACGCCATGGGGCTGACGGTCCACAGACACGCTGTCTCGCCCACGCAGGAGGCTCACTGAACAACGCATTTAGTGAGCACCTGTGTGCGCCATGCTGAAGACTCTGGGGTGAGGTGACCACCCTGACCCTGGCGCTCTGTCCCAGGAGGGGAGACAGGTTTTAGGATGGCCGGTGCAGGCTCTGGCCAGGTAGAGGGCTTCTTGCTGAGTTACCCTGTCAGTCAACTCCTCCACGCGGGCCCGGAGGGGTCTCCAGGTCTCCAGGCCAGGCGGGGGGCCTTCCCAGGGAGAGAGGGAGGCACTAGGCGGGAGCCGGGGATTTTTCGAGGAGAACACAGCTGGGGGTGGGGCGTCTCGGCCGCCCAGCGGGCAGTCTCCAGGATGCTCGGGGTAGGCGTGGTGTGTGGGCTGCAGGCTCCTTCCTGTGTGGGTATGGCCACGGGTTAGTCACCACAGACGTCTGCAGAAGCCAGGGTTAGTGGGGCAGGGTTTAAAATGAGAGTTTCTTGGGAGGTTTCTGAGGCCGCTACAGTCTCGCTCTGGGACGGGCAGACCAGCCCTGGAGACACAGTACGGCCCTGTCCCTCCCAGGACCGTCCTAGCAGGGACAGAGCTGGCCCTCTGCACCCCCACGTGGGAGTCGACAGGCGATGTCCCAAGCCACTAGACAGCAGGGAATGTGCACGCAGCCGTGTGCGGTCGACATCCGTGTGAACACCTGCTCTGCCCTCCATCTCCTGTTTAACCACCCAGGTGGTGCAAACGTTTGTGCTCAACGGCTAACCTAAAGGTGGGCAGTTCATACCCACCCAGTGGTACCGTAGAAGAAAGGCCTGGCAATCTGCTTCCGTAAAGATCATTGTTGTTCTTGTGTGCCGTGGAGTCTATCCCGACCCATAGCACCCTATAGGACAGAGCAGAACTGCCCCATAGAGTTTCCAAGGCTGTAAGTCTGTACGGAGGCAGATCACCAGGTCATTTCTCTTGCGGAGCCGATGGTGGCTTTGAACTGCTGACCTTTCGTTTAGCAGCCAAGCACTTTAACCATTTCACCACCGCTGCTCCTTTCTGTAAAGATTACAGCCAAGAAAATCCTATGGAGCAGTTCTGCTCTATAACACCTGGGGTCGCCACAAGTCAGAATCGACTCCACGGCACAGGTTTCAATTTTGGCCTTCCTGCTCGGTGAGTTCTCAGACAGGAGGATTTGCAAAGGATATACCCCCCAGGGCAGCGCAGGGCAGGGCAGGGCAGGGCAGGGCAGGGCAGGGCAGGGGCCCGATTTTCCCAGTTACATTAGAGCCTTTGAGGAAAAGGAAAGAGAGCACAGACAGATGGGTCATTAGTTCTACATGGAACAAGCTCGTCACTGCAGCCAGCGCCCCACCCCAGACTCTCGGGGAACCACCCGCCTGAGGCTTATGGAGCGGTCCAGCCCAGCAGTGGGTTTGGCAAGATGAGGGGCTTGTTCTCGGAGACCAGCTGGCCGCCAGGTTGGAGGCTCCAGGACCCACCCATCTCTCCCAGGCAGGCCCGCAGCAATGCCCTCGTGGGATTGGGCCACCCACACCCATCTTGCCTCCCTTAACAGGGTCCCCTGGGGGGGGCAAAGGGTTTGCCCTTGTCTACTAACCTAAAAGTTTGCGGCTCAAACCCACCCCGCCACACTTCAAAGGAAAGGCCTGACAATCTGCTTCCATAAAGATTACAGCCAAGAAAACCCTACGGAGCACCTTTCTGCACTGTCACATGGGGCCTCCATGAGTCAGGGCTGACTCGGTGGCAATGGGTTTTTTTGTTTTATGGGGGAGTGGGGGAGAAGTGGCTGCAAGGTGTGGTACCCCAGCCCCAGCACTCCATCCGAGGGCCTGCTTCCACTCCAGGCTACCCCAAGGTTGGGGTGAGAAGCCCAGGTTCCAGGTGGTCAGGCTGCTACAGGACAAGCCAGGACGGTCACTGGGCTGAGCTCAGCAGCTGTGGGTGGGAGGGAAGACCGTGCTGGGCGGCAGAAAGATCCTAAATTCCAGGCAGTCCATCTGATAAATCCCAGCTCGTCAGCTGGAGGGCCTGGCCTGGTTACCTAGCCTCTGAACTTCCGCCTGCTCTTCTGTGCAGTAGAAATGGCACTTTACTCGTGTTTACGGTGAGGAGGCACGTTCAACACCTGGCATTTGGTGTGTGCTCAAGAAAAGCCGGAATCCCTGAGTGGTGCAAACAGTTAACTCGCTTGGCTGCTAACTGAAAGACTGCCAGTTTGAGTCCAGCCAGAGGTGCCTTCGAGGAAAGGCCTGGCAATCTACTTCTGAAAAATCAGTCATTGAAAATCCTATGGAGCTAGTATCCAGGGTTTTAAAAGCTTGCAAACAGCCATCCAACGTACAACAATTAGTCTGTATTTGCCTGGAGCAACAGAGGAAGAAGAAGAGTCAGGAATAAGAGCGGGATATGGAATGTGTGGCTAATTGCCTCCATAAACAACTGCCTTCTTTGCTACGAGCCAGAAGAACTGGGCGGTGCCCGGCTACCATTACTGAACATTTTGATCAAAGATTCTATAGGAGAATTTTTGATCAAAAGGGGGAAAATGCAGAACAGAAGTTCAAATTCTCATGGAATCCAGACATTCTCAAGCTATGGAGGCTGGATGAACCCCTGAAACTATTGTCCTGAGATCATCTTTAAACCTTAAACCAAAAATATTCCCTGAAGTCTTCTTAAAACCAAATAATAGTTTAACTTCACTAGTAAAGAAGTCTGCCTTGAACCTTATGCTCTTTTAAGGACCATCTATGTGGGATCAAATTGACAACGGCAACTTGAAAGATTAGACAGGACGCTTCGGGGGCAGTGAGTTTATGTCAATGGGAAGAACAACTCAGAAAAGGAGGGTGAGAACAGCTGCACAACTCGAAGAATGTAATCTGTGTCATTGAATTGTACATGCAGACACTGTTGAATTGGTGTATGTTCTGCTGTGTATATTCTCAACAACAGTAAAAATCAATAACTTAAAAAAGAAAAGAAAAGAAAACCCTATGGAGCCCAGTTCTACTCTGACACACGTGGCAGTGTCATGAGGCAGAGTCCACTCAAGGTCAGCTGGACTGGTCCAAGAAATGTCAGTTTTCTGATCCCTAGAAGAAGTCAACCTTGCTTTGAGGACGTCTGCTCTGGGCTGGAGAGCTGGAGGGTGGTGGGAGAGCTAGGTGGAGGGGCAGGAGGGAGATGGTCCAGTAAGACCCCCGTGGTCCAGTGCCCTTGCTCCCTCACCCCCCCAGTGGGCCGCCACAGTGGGCTCCCGGCCAAGAGCATGTCCCCTTCTCCCCGCAGATTGCCGTGACCTTCGCTATTGTCCTTGGGGTCATCATCTACCGAATCTCTACGGCTGCCGCCTTGGCCATGAACTCCTCACCCTCCGTGCGGTCCAACATCCGTGTCACGGTCACGGCCACCGCGGTCATCATCAACCTGGTGGTCATCATCCTGCTGGACGAGGTCTATGGCTGCATAGCGCGGTGGCTCACAAAGATTGGTGAGTGTCCACGTCCCGGGTGACACCACTGCAGGCCGTCCAGGGCCGTAGAATCAGGCGGCCCGAGGCAACTTCCTGTGGCTGTGGGGCCTCGGCCGCTCCCTAACTTCTCGAGCCTCCATTTTCTTGTCGCTAAGCGAGGACCATGACACCATCTCCCCGCAGCCATTCCACTAAACCCACTGCCGGCGAGTCGATTCCGACTCACAGCGACCCTATAGGACAGAGCAGAACTGCCCCATAGCGTTTCCAAGGAGTGCCTGGTGGATTCGAACTGCCGACCTTTTGGTTAGCAGCCGTAGCTCTTAACCGCTATGCCACCAGGGTTTCCCAGCAGCCATTAGCGAGAGCTAAATGAAGTAAAAAGAAGCCTTGGTGACGAAGTGGTTAAGTGCTCGGCTGCTAACCGAAAGGTCAGCGGTTGGAACGCACCAGCTGCTCTGTGGGGGAAAGAGGTAGCAGTCTCCTTCTGTAAAACTTACAGCCTTGGAAACCCTATGGGGCAGTTCTACTCTGTCCTCTAGGGTCGCTAGGAGTCCGGATTGACTCGACAGCAATGGGTTTGGTTTGTGGTTTAAAAGAGGAAGGTGAGAGCTATCTCCCGGCAGTCATTAGGGAGAGCTAAATGAACTAATGGTGTGTTTCACCACCTAGAGCTGCCGTAACACAAACACCACAGGTGGGTGGCTGTGAAGAACAGACATCTATCATCTCTCAGTTCACGAGGCTGGAAGATGGAATTCGGGGCGCGGCGCGTCTGTCCCAACGACTAGTCGAGTAGCTGCCCGCAGTCCTGTCTCCTTCCTGTCTTCCTCTTCCTCTGTGCGAGTCTGTGTCTGTTCTACTGGTTTTATAACTCAGGACAGATTAGGTGGAGGACCCACCCTCCTCATTAACATAACAAAAGAAAAGCCCTATTTCCAAAGGTCGTATTCACAGGTACGGGGGTTAGGTTTTCAGCACACGTTTTGAGGGGCTACAGTTCAGTCCAGAACAGCGTGCCAAGTCATGAGCAGCGCCTGGCCCCCTGCGACGCCGGGAGCCGCCCGTTGCTGGTTCCCCATCAGCATGGATGTTTTTCTCCTCCCTCCTCCTAGAGGTCCCAAAGACAGAGAAGAGCTTCGAGGAGAGGCTCATCTTCAAGGCGTTCCTGCTCAAGTTTGTCAATTCCTACACCCCCATCTTCTACGTGGCTTTCTTCAAAGGCCGGTAGGGACAGCTTTGTTCCTGGAAGGCAGCACCTATCCCCAGCCAGCCCCTCCCAGTCTGGGAAAAGGCACTCCCCACTGTGTCCCTGTGGGTGGGGGTCCCTGGGGCCCAGGGCAGACAACCACTGTGGCTCTCCGGGGTGCCAGAGCAGGGGGACCCAAGGGAAGCGAGCTCTGGGTGCCCCCAGGGCTGTCAGAGGAGTCAAGAGGGTGAGGGCCACGGGTGGGAGAGGGGGCGAGGGTGTGAGATGGGAAACTGCCGGCCAGCTCAGACTGTGTGCTAGGCTCAGGTGTGGACCCACGTGCCTGGGCTCCCACCATCATCACCACGCCTCTCGCCACCCCGGGGTCTCGGAGCTCAGCTAAGGAGACCCAGTCCATTCTGCGAGCCCCACAGCACTCCCACCCCATACCACCCCACAGACAGCCAGGAGGCTGCCTGCCTGAGGCGCCCAGACTGGCCGGGACCTCTTTGCCACTGCCCGCGCTCCAGCCTGCCCACCGTCCCCAGAGTGGTCCTGTGCCAATGTCCCCTTTGGGGAGCAAAAAGGGGGCCTCGTGGCCGCACACGTCCCACAGCAAGGCAGCTCGTGAGGCCCACGGCTTTCGGGGACCAGGAGCTCCAGGGTCCCCTTCCTCTGCCTGCCTCGCAGTCTGGGGCTTTCCTGCTGAAGAAGTTAAATTTCCTTACCCCTCCGTGGG
>NW_004444049.1:1561566-1562878 GCF_000243295.1 Trichechus manatus latirostris | reverse complement strand
GATCCCGGGTCCAAGGTGACCTAAGCCCATTGAGTGCAGGGGTGTTAGACCTGGCGGCTGGGGGTGCCTCACCTTCCAACTACCCCGGCCTGCCATGACAGTGTAGGCCCGTGGGTGGGTGGCCGGGGCACATGGGACAGGCACTGGCCCTGGAGAAGAAGGCCCTGAGTTCCAGTCCCACCGCTGCCCACTCCTGGCAACGTGCTCCCCCTTCCAGCGGCCTGTGGGCCAGATGTATGGGTTCTCTGTGTCTGCTGTAACAATGTACCGCAGACTGGGTGCTGAAAACAATAGAAACTTAGTCTCTCATCGTTCTGGAGGCTACATGTCTGAAATCAAGTGTTGGTGGGAACGCACTCCCTCTGCATGCTCTAGGGAAGGATCCTTCCCTGTCTCTTCCAGCTTCTGGGGGCCCCAGGCGTTCCTTGGCTTGTGGCCGCATCACTCCCATCTCTGCCTCCGTCTTCCCTCTGTGTCCTTCTGTCTGTGTCTCTTTCTTCTTATAAGGACACCCGTTATATTGGATCAGGGCTGAAATTAAGGTGTTGAAGCGCCGTGGCTCTCTCTGGGGCTCTAGGGGCAGATCCCTCCTTGCCTCGTCCAGGTTTTGCCAGCAATCCTTGGCTTGCAGCTGCGTCACTCCAGACTCTGCCTTTGTTGTCACATGGCCGCGTTCCCTCTGTGTGTGTCTCTGTGTCCAAATCTCCCTCACCAGTCACTGGATTAGGACCACCCTACGCCAGTAGGAAGGAGCCTTGATGGCACAGTGGCTAAGCGCTCAGCTGCTAACCGTAAGGTTGGTGGTTCAAATCCGCCAGCCCCTCCACAGGAGAAAGATGTGGCAGTCTGCTCCCATAAAGATTTCAGCCTTGGAAACCCTATGAGACAGTTTCTACTCTGTTCTATAGGGAAATTCTATGGGGCAGTTCTACCCTGTCCTGTAGGGTCGCCGTGAGTTGGAATCGACTCGACCGCACACAGCAACAACTCCGGTATGACCTCATGTCAACTTGATTCTATCTGCAAAGACCTCATTTCCAGTAAGGTCCCATTTATGGGTTAGGCCTTGAAGGGACCTTTCTGGGGGCCACCAGAGGGGCTGGGGCCATCCCTCGCGGTGGCGGGGCGGGCGCTGACTGGCTCTGTGTCTGCAGTGTGCGCCCGGTGGCTGTCTAATGGAGCTTTGCATCCAGCTCAGCATCATCATGCTGGGCAAGCAGCTCATCCAGAACAACCTCTTTGAGATCGGCATCCCGTGAGTACACCAGCTTCGCGGCTGCCCCCCAGCCACCAAGGCCAGGCCCTGCAGCTT
>NW_004444049.1:1558484-1559922 GCF_000243295.1 Trichechus manatus latirostris | reverse complement strand
CCTGGAGCCTTCCTGGCCTCATCTCCTACCTCTCTCCCTCCTGACTCCCTCCACTCCAGCCACACTGGTTCCTTGCTGTTTGCCAAACGCCCAGAGCACATGCCTGCCCCAGGGCCCTTGCACTAGCTGTCCCCTGCTGGGAATGCTCTCCCCCAGTACCCGCACAACACCCTCTCTCCCTTCCTCCAGGACTCTGCTGTAGCACCTACTAAATGTGCCCTCAGAAGAGAGGTCTTCCCTGACCACAGTGTCTGATGGGGGCGGCCCTTTCCCCTGCTTTACATTTCTGATCGCCAGCTGTCTCAGTTACCTAGCACTGCTACAACAGAAACACCACAGTGGATGGCTTTAACAGACAGAAGTGTATTCTCTCACCGTCTAGGAGGCTAGAAGTCCGAATTCAGGGCGCCAGCTTCAGGGGAAGGCCTTCTCTCTGTCTGCTCTGGGGAAGGTCCTTGTCATCAGTCTTCCCCTGGTCTAGGAGCTTGTCAGCGCAGGCACCCCGGGTCCAAAGGACACGCTTTGCTCCTGGATCTACTTTATTGGTGGCATGAGGTCCCTTCTTTCTGCTCGCTTCTCTCTTTTATATCTCAAAAGCGATTGACTCAAGATACAGCCTAATCCTGTAGATTGAGTCCTGCCTCATTAACAGAACTGCCTCTAATCCTGCCTCATTCACATCACAGAGGTTAGGATATACAACACACAGGATGATTACATCAGATCACAAAATGGAGGACAACCACACAGTACTGGGAATCATGGCCTAGCTAAATTGACACCCATTTTTGGGAGACAGAAGTCAATCCATAACATCAAAGGCTACCTTCCGTCCTCCTTTCTTCTCTGTCTGCCTCTCCCAGTGGAACGGAAGTCCTGTGGAAGCAGAGCCATTTTCTTCTTGCTCTTCGCTGCCATAACCCCTGCTCCTAGATCAGGTCCAGGTATACAGTAGGCATTCAATAAGTGTTTGTTGAATGAATGGATGAGCAAAGGAGATCAGGAAGATTCCCGTGGAGGGGGCCCCCAACTGCTGCACCCTTGGCCACCCTGCACAGCTTATTTAAAATGCTGGCTCCCAGGCCCATCCCTGGCCTGTGGGGCAAGGCCTGGGACTCTGCGTTTTTAACAAACGCCGGGGTAAGTGAGGCTTGACAGACCTTGGCATGAACACAGCCAGGACCTGCCCTGCGCCTCTCTCAGCTCCGTTTGGAGGGTGGCGAGGAGCAGGGTGACCCTGGGTGCCGTGAGCATTTCCTGTTGATTGGCTGGCCAGCTCCTCCGTGTCCTGCCTCGTGTTGGCCCAGTCGGCCCGAATAATTGACTCCCAGCCCCCGAATGCTTGTGCAAAGGCACCTTGCCACTGACTCAGGAGGGAGAGACTCCCGAGACGGAAAGATGAGCAAGTGTTGTGTTCAGATGACTGGAGTCAAATCCA
>NW_004444049.1:1555287-1557023 GCF_000243295.1 Trichechus manatus latirostris | reverse complement strand
CTGACCCCTCCTCAGAGCCTGGCGCTCCAGCTCCAGATTCCAAAGCCCAGGAAGCCCCAAGCTGGCTCGCTGACCAGGGACAGTGAGGCAGAGGGGGCTGGGGGTACGAGGCAGAACTGCCCTGGACTGTGGGACGTTTGAGGCTTTTGACGCAGCAGTGATGATGTCAGACCCCCCGGTCTCGATTGACACCACACCCAAGCCCCTGCTGGACCCAGCCACAGGAAGGCACGCAGCTGTGCCTTCGAGCTCACGGGGGTCTTTTTTCCATTGTCGATGGTTTTTATTAAGACACGTGACAAACGAATACATCGCCTGACACAAGAGTCGGGGAGTCCGTGAACAGCTCCAACAGCTGCAGTACTAGCTGAAAGATGGGTGGTTCAAACTCACCCAAAGGCGCCTCGGAAGACAGGCCTGGCGATCTGCTTCTGAAAGGTCACAGCCTTGAAAACCCTATGGAGCGGTTCTACTCTGCACACACGGGGCCACATCCCACGCAGGTCAGAGCCAACTCGGAGTTCTCTCTCCACCCCACGCCTGGCCTGATCCCCCGGGGCCGGGCGTCCACCCCGCCAGCCCCCTTCTGGGCGCCTGCAGGTGTGTCTGTGCAGGTGGACGCACCCAAGGCCGATGGGAGTCAGGCCGGCCGCCCTTGGCGTGCTAGGCGGCGGCGACGCTGACCGGGCCCTGTCTTACAGTCATCCAGTTTGGGTTTGTCACCTTGTTTGTCGCGTCCTTCCCTCTGGCCCCGCTGTTCGCTCTGCTCAACAACATCATCGAGATCCGCCTGGACGCCAAGAAGTTTGTCACTGAGCTCCGGAGGCCAGTGGCTGTCAGAGCCAAAGACATCGGTGAGTGGACCCGGAGGGACAGGGTTCTGGGCGTGAGCTGGTTTTGGGGAGGCAGCTCCTGTTCTCCAGACCGAGCAGACAAAGGGGGTTGGTGCAGCCCCCCATAGGGACTCTCCGCCCTGTCCTTTCCTGGATGGAGACTCGGGGTGGCAGTGGGAGACCGTAGCCCGTCTCCCCACTGGGCCTCTTAGCTCCTGAAATGCATTTGAACAGGACACTCACTGGGAAAGATCTTGTCTCTCGGGTATCTGAGTATCTCAACAACCTGCTGCTTTAGGAGGTCCAAGAGCTACAGTGTCTGGTGGCCCTCAACACACACCCCCAATGTCCGTGCGGCCCCACAGCTCCCACCTAGGCCAATGCGGAAAATAACATTAGCTGCTTTATTGCTAGCAAGTGCCTTCGTACACAGCAGATCATTTCATCATTTAATGTTCGCCAGAAAGAAAAGGAAGGAAGAGCCCCTTTGACAGATGAAGGAAGAGTTGACTGAGTCACTGGGAGATGTCCCCTGTAGGGTCAGTGCCACGGTACAGTTCTGGGGCTTTTTAGCTCTGAGGCACCCAGGGCGACCTCGTCCATGTGCTGGAGGGACAAGGGAGAGACGGACCCCAGGTCAGCAGAAAAAATAATTCCAATAGTCAGAGGTGTCAGAAATGGAGCCGACTTCTTCATGGAGTAATGAGCTCCCCGTCACTGGAGGCATTTAAGCAGAGATAGCTGACTGCCTGCAAAGGGTCAGGAGACTGGTAGATGGAGCAGGCGGGGCTCCAGACCCTGACGCAGGCCTCATCCAGAGCCGGCCCCCACGAGCTGAGGAAATGCCCAACCATGCCCTTATCTTCAGGTCAATCAACTTACAACCCAATTTCAGGGTAAAAA
>NW_004444049.1:1551177-1552665 GCF_000243295.1 Trichechus manatus latirostris | reverse complement strand
AATACCAGAAAGATGTTTACCTGTGTTTTATTGACTATGCAAAGGCATTCCACTGTGTGGATCGTAACAAATTATGGATAACATTGTGAAGAATGGAATTCCAGAACACTTAATTGTGCTCATGAGGAACCTATACATAGATCAAGAGGCAGTTGTTCGAACGGAACAAGGGGATACTGTGTGGTTTAAAGTCAGGATAAGTGTGCGTCGGGGTTGTATCCTTTCACCATACCTGTTCAATCTGTATGCTGAGCAAATAATCTGGGAAGCTGGACTATATGAAGAAGAACGGGGCATCAGGATTGGACGAAGCCTCATTAACAACCTGCGTTATGCAGATGCCACACCCTTCCTTGCTGAAAGTGAAGAGGACTTGAAGCACTTACTGATGAAGATCAGAGACCACAGCCTTCAGTATGGATTACACCTCAACATAAAGAAAACAAAAATCCTCACGACTGGACCAATAAGCAACATCAGGATAAATGGAGAGAAGATTGAAGTTGTCAAGGATTTCATTTTCCTTGGATCCACAATCAGCATCTGTGGAAGCAGCAGTCAAGAAATCAAATCTACTGCAAAAGACCTCTTTAAAGTGTTGAAAAGCAAAGATATCACCTTGAGGACTAAGGTGCCCTGACCCAAGCCATGATATTTTCAATCGCCTCATATGCATGCGAAAGCTTGACAATGAATAAGGAAGACCAAAGAAGAGTTGACGCCTCTGAATTATGGTGTTGGGGAAGGCTATTGAATATACCGTGGACTGCCAAAAGAACGAACAGGTCTGTCTTGGAAGAAGTACAGCCAGAATGCTCCTTAGAAGCAAGGATGGTGAGATCATGTCTTATACTTTGGACATGTTTTCAGGAAGGATCAGTCCCTGGAGAAGGACATCATGCTTGGTAAAGTGGAGGGTCGGCGAAAAAGACAAAGACCCTCAACAAGATGGATTGACACAGTGGCTGCAACAATGGGCTCAAGCATAACAACGCTTGTGAGGATGGCGCGGGACCGGGAAATGTTTCCTTCTGCAGTACATGGGGTCATGGTGAGTCGCACCTGCTCAACAGCATGTAACAACAACCACAAATGGGCAACAGTTGCCCAAAAGCAATGACGAAAAGGCAGGAAGGGGCAGAAAAACTGGACAAATGGACAGGGGAACCCAAGGTGGAAAGGGAAAGGAGGAGAGTGCTGACCCATTGTGGGGATTGCAACCAATGTCACGAAACAATTTGTGTATAAATTTTTGAATGAGAAACTAATTCGCTGTGTAAACTTTCACCTAAAGCACAATTTTTTTTAAAAAACAAACAGCAACAGGGCATCTCCAGCTCTGAACAGATCCTCGCTGGATATTGTTTCTCCCACCGTGAGCGCAGCCTAGACGTGTGTCTTTGGTGTTTCTGCCCCTGGCTCCTTGTTTTTCCCCATTCTAGATGGGCTGCGCCCTTCCTGTTTTCTGCCTGCTGTGGTGAAGGCTCA
>NW_004444049.1:1548090-1550275 GCF_000243295.1 Trichechus manatus latirostris | reverse complement strand
TCCACTCTGCCAGATTTTCCACCACCCGAAACAGAAGCTCAGTGCTCTGCGGCAACACCCAACTGCATCTTTGCCTCTCCAGAAGAAAGGCTTCATGGAAGCCAATTAGTCATGTAAACAGGTCCGCGCGGTGCCTGCTCAGAGCCACTTAGAGACAAGTGTTTTTGAGGACCTCTTCTAGAAGCTCCACTCTGCTTACAAGCCGCCAACGAGCCGTGCCTGCCGCCAGCTCTGTGGTTCGCGCGTCTCCCACGGGCCTGCTCACCGCACGTGTCTCAGACTCTGCTAAGCCAGGCAAAGTTCACGGCTGAATGAGGCCGCGGCCTTAGTTGGAATTCCAGTTGCCGTCAAGTCATTTCTGACTCATGGCGACTCCATGTGTGTCCCAAAAGAACTGCACTCCGTAGGGTTTTCAATGGCTGATTTTTTTTTGGAAAAAAATAGATTGCCAGGCCTTTCTTCCGGGGTGCCTCTGGGTGGATTTGAAATGCCAACCTTTCAGTTAGCAGCCGAGCTTATTAACCATTCGCACCACTCAGAGACTCCAAGGACATTACTGCAAAAAAAAAAAAAAATTGCTGTGGAGTGGATTGCCAGGCCTTTCTTCCAAGGTGCCTCTGGGTGGACTCGAACCCTCAAGCTTTGGGTTAGCAGCCGAGCACTTAACCATTTGCATCAGCCAGGGCTAAGTCAAAGTGGGGCCTTTAACATTGGTTTTCTTTTCCCCCAGGAATCTGGTACAATATTCTCAGAGGTGTGGGGAAGCTGGCAGTCATCATCAATGTAAGTGACACCGGGGCTCTCAGCTGAAGGGACACTCAGGCCCTGAGCTCCCACGCTGGCCAGGCCAACAAGGGGGCCTAGACCTGGGTCTCCTGCCCCAACCTCAGTGCAGCCCTGACCTGGCCAGATTCTGTCATCGTTACCAATGTCCCTTGGTCTGCATGAGGGCAGGGGGTGAGTCCTCAAAGGCTGGGAAGGTTACCACCCCATGTTACAGATGAGGCACAGAGAGGGTGAGCAACTTGCTCAAGGTTACACAGCCCTGGGCATCGGGCCCCAGGCTCCCTGCTCTCACCACGCACCAGACAGAACGAGCTGGCCCAGAGCTTTCCCTTCCCACCTCCTTCACTTCTCTAACCAGCCCGCCAGCGCAGCGAGGCGCATAGGGAGGACATGATGAGTCCTGGTTTACAAGGAGAGAGAGGAGGCACAGAGAGGTTAGCTGGCATGTCTGAGGCCACACGGCCTGTGAGGGACAGCCCACTGACCCCAAGGCTTCCCACTCTGGAGCACACTGTCCCGGCCTCCGGGCCCTCTCCTCGGCTTCCTTTGGTCACACCACATGCTGAGCCCACGTGGCCACCGTCCCTGCCTAGTGGTGGAGGGGGCAGAGAGCCACATGGCCAGGCCCCTGCCCAGCCTGGGGATCCACACCCACCCCGCTGTCCCCCCAGGTAATAGGCAGCCTTTCCCCATACCCCCTCCCCTGCCCAGCCTGGGGGCCCCTTGCTCACTCCCCTGTCCCCCCCAGGCCTTTGTGATTTCCTTCACGTCTGACTTCATCCCGCGCCTGGTGTACCTGTACATGTACAGCGAGAACGGGACCATGCACGGCTTCGTCAACCACACTCTCTCCTCCTTCAACGTCAGTGACTTCCAGAATGGCACAGCCCCCAACGACCCCCTGGACCTGGGCTACGAGGTGCACATCTGCAGGTACCCTCTCTGCCCCTCCCCTGAAGAGCCACACTTGGGGGAGTCCTCAGAAGCCTGCACGTGAGCTAGGCGTCTTTCAGGGCCAAGGGACAGAACAACCCAAACTTGCCTGAAAAAAGATACCTGGTGGGGTGGGGGGATTGGTTGGTTCCTGTGACTGAGACATCCAGGATAGATTCAGGTACAGCTAGATCCAGGTGCTGACTTTGCCATCAGGCCCCGCCTTCCTCCACACAGGCTTGTCTTCTGGCAGGTGCCCTCCTGTGCTGTGAGGATGCCCCAGCGGCTCTCCCTCAACACCCTCCCTGCTCAGCAGCCCCAGGGAAGGAGTCCTCTTTCCCAGTAGCCCACACGAGTCCCAGGACTGAGTCTCGCCTGCCTATCTCAGGTCACATGCCATCCCTGAATCCATCGCTGTTGCCAGGAGGTGGAGGACTCTCGCTGGCTTGGCTTGGGTCATGCCAGT
>NW_004444049.1:1545965-1547177 GCF_000243295.1 Trichechus manatus latirostris | reverse complement strand
AAAAAAAAAAAAAAGAGCCCAAGAAATGAAAACACATCACACCTGGGTCCCTTTGAAAAGGCAGGCAGGTAAGGAGGCAGGCAGGCCGGCAGGCGGCCCCCGCTCAGATGCTGCGATGCTGTTGTAAACAGCAGATGCTCACGGTCGTCCTTGCGTGTTGAAAGACTGATGTCCGGTGTGTTCTGTGTTGGCGCAGGGGCAGCACCTGCTCTGGGACCCTGCACGGCATTGAAGGAACGAGCTACAGCCATGTCTCTGAACTAGAAAGGGCAAGGGGCAAGGCAGAGTAGGAAACACAACACCATTTCTGGGGTTGAAAACCCCAGCAACCTGCAGGTGTCGATGTATGTGTGTATAGGTCGATATCAACACCACTTGCCCCAGGTGTGTCAGAGGAGAACTGTGTGCCATAGGGTTTCTAATGGCTGATTTTTCAGAAGTGGATTGCCAGGCCTTTCTTCTGAGGCACCTCTGGGTAGATTCGAACCACCAACCTTTCAGTTAGTAGCCGAGCAGTTAACCATTTGCACCACCCAGGGACTTTTAACGAGTAGTAGTGATTAAGGAAAAGGAAGGTAGGCAAATGCATGGTTCATTCTATTGAAACTTTCCTCAAAAATTTTCTCCTAAAAAAAAAAAAAGAATTGGCCCTTGATGTTTATGGGGTAAGCCTCGGCTTTCCTGAAGGACACTGGGTGGCGGGTCCCAGGCATGGGTTAAAGAAGCGACTCCCCCACCCCATGTGTCAGGGTGTCCTGGCCACAGGAGAGAGGCCGCGAAGGCAGGGCAAAGATCCTGGGCTGTTGTGGTGGTGGTGTAAACACGCACAGCTAAACACCGAAGCTCCTGGTTTTAAGCCTGTTGTTGCTTTTGCCCCCATGGAGACAGAGGATTGTGGGTCCACTCTGAGCTTTAGCAGGCCCTCCCCTCCCCACCTGGGCTACAATCAGGTGCTGCTGCAGGTGCTGTGAGCGCCTCTCCTCTCCCGGCCGCACCCATCATTACACCAGCTCCCAGAAGGGTGGGCGGGGAGGAGTGGCGCCCAGCGCAGCCCCAGGCGGCAGGTGCAGAAGGGGCGGCATTGGCTGAGCAAGGACTGGTTGCTGCTGGCTACTGTTTATTCCTGGGCTGAAGTGGGCATTGTCTCAGGTCATCTCAGAGCTGCTGGCAGGCCAAGCCAGAGAGCTAGGCAAGGGGGAAATTTAAATAGAA
>NW_004444049.1:1543906-1544894 GCF_000243295.1 Trichechus manatus latirostris | reverse complement strand
GACGTCATGGGCTTTTTCTGGCCAGCCTTGGGAAGCTTTTCCAATGCAGGGGAGGTGTCAGCCTCATTAAAGCCGAGCCCTACCAGATGGGTAGCACCCCCTGGATTCAGGGAGTCATTGGGGTAACGCTGGGTGGAGATGGGACCTCGGGTTCTTGCCTTCGCTCTGCCCCCCCAGGCTGTGAGATGAGACTCTGGGCATCTCGGGGTCTCCAAAACAGAGGCAGGAAGGGGGGAGAACTGGAAGGACAGGGAGGTGGCTCACTCACTTCAGGAGTTTAGAGAAAAGTAAAGGGATGAGTCTGCTTTTTAGAGAGCCCCTAGATGGAGCAAACAGTTAAGCACTCGGCTGCTAACTGAAAGGTTGGAGGTTCGAGTCCACCCAAAGGTGCCTTGGAAGAAAGGCCTGGCAATCTACTTCCAAAAACTCAGCCATTGAAAACCCTACGGAGCAGTTCTACTCTGACACATGTGGGGTCGACATGAGTCGGAGTTAATTTGACGGCGCTGAAAGTACTTCTGGGAGGCACCGTCGTGTTCCCGAGAGGTCTGGACTCACGAGGGGAGGGGTTTGCAAGAGCTTGTCCCTCCAAGGAGGAGGCCGGTCAGCCATGTCTAAAATAGGTAACTCAAGCAGAGGGGAGGACTGCAGTGTTCAGAGATAGGGGGTAATTACCAAGAAGAAACGGCTGGGTCACGGAACGCAGCTGCCTCCAGGCCTCCGGAACTGGGGTATGGCGAGCGGGCTGCGGACAGTCGCTTGGAGGGCCCCGACTTGCACCATTTGTGTGTTGAGCCTCATACACAGGCTCCTTGGATCAAAGTTCTCGGTTTTTTCCAGCTACGTTCCCCCAGAGTAGAAAGGCTCGAGAGGTGGTTTTCAAACTGGGTTCATGGAGCCGGCCCTGGAGATTACGGAGGATGGGGGGCTGGATGGAGTTTAGGGGAAGGGAGGGTTCAGGCTTCCAGAGCCCCCACCTCATTTCAAC
>NW_004444049.1:1519024-1543130 GCF_000243295.1 Trichechus manatus latirostris | reverse complement strand
GGGCGGCCTGGAGAACTCGCTCTAGGATCCCCAGAAGGGTGGGCTGACCCCTGCCCTATGCAACAACAGGCCCCGGAGAAACTCAGCAAAACAAGGAGAGACACCTGGAAGGGCTTGGACTCATTCGGGGAAGGGCTTGGACTCATTCGGGGAAGGCCAGAAAAAACAGCTGCTGTTGAGTCCACACGAACTCACGGCGACCCCACACGTGTCAGAGTCTCCACAGGCTTTTCAGTGACTGAGTTTTCTGGCCGTACTTCTTCCAAGACAGATTTGTTCGTTCTTATTATCCAATACGCAGGGTAAACACGGCGCTTACCTTGCTTACCAGATCATCTGTAATGATTAGTAAGGAAACACAAGTAAGCCCGTGCTTACCTTACTTACTGGGTCATTGGTCCCTGTCAGGGATTGTAAATTTGAAGAGGCCTTGATTTCGTAGGAAGGTGCTGTGGGGTTGGGAGAGAGACAGATGCCAGCCATACCTAGAAGCAGAATCTCTGATGTGGTGAAAAAATGTGAAATGGTTCACTACGGATGATCTGGTAAGCATGGTGCTTACCTTGCTTATTGGATAATCCTCCCTGGGTAAGAGTTTTGTGCAAGCAGGTTATTGAGGGAGGGCCCTCAGAGAAGAGGAGTGTGGGGAGCTGGGTAGGGCAGGGGCGGAGCTTAGCAAAGAGGGGTCTTGGCTGGAGGCGGCCTTGGCCCGATCCTGCGGGGGGGCCCTGGTGCGGGAGGGGCATCACAAACCTGGCCCCCCCCTTGAAGCAAGAGGCCACCTTTCAGATGCCCGGAGTGGACATCCCTTGGCTGCGGGCTGCCCCGTCGGGAACAGGGAGGTGGGAGGGGGTGTGCTTGACCTCCAGTGGGGGCCAGGACCCTGGGGAAGGGGCAGCTGTGAGCCATTACTAGCCAGCACTGGCCGCAGCTGGGAACTGGGAGCATCACCCCAGCATCGGCCACAGCACAGGCAACTGCCTCAGCTGAAGCTGCTGAAGTGCTCATGGGCAGAAGTTTCCCAAAAACAAGAAGATTTGGGGTTTTCAGTATAACAGCCGACTGACCTTGCATTTTATCCACCTTCTGGGGAGGCGGCAAGTGTTCAGGCACATCCCGTGAGAGGGGCCTGCTGAATCATCAGGGACGGTCTAAATGACGCTTGATGCATTTTTGTGCTGTCTCTTATTTCCGGAAGTTTCCTCAAAGCCTTAACATTGGTGATTATTTGGTGATTCGTGACGCGTCAGATCGTTTCTTAAGTCTCACAGATAAGGAATTCAGAATTTTTCAGAGACGTTTCCTATTTGTGGGGTTCAGATTCTGTCAGAAGGAGTCCCTGGTTGGCTCAAACAGTTAAGCGCTTGGCTACTAACACAAAGTTGGCAGTTCAAACCCACCCAGAGGCACCTCAGAAGAAAGGCCTGGCAATCTGCTTCCAAAAGGTCACAACCTTGAAAACCCTATGGAGCGCAGTTCTACTCTGACAGACATGGGGTCACATGAGCTGGAGTTGACTCGACAACAGCTGGTTGTCTATCTATCTACCTATGGGGTCCCTGGGTGGCGAAATCGGTCAGCATGCTCAGCTGCTAACTGAAAGACTGAAGGTTTGAGTCCACCCAGAGGCGGCTCAGAAGGAAGCCCTGGCAATCTACCACCAAAAACCCAGCCGCTGAAAACCCTGTGGAGCACAGTTCTACCCTGACACACACAGGGTCGTCATGAGTCAGAGTTGACTTGATGGCAACTGGTTGGTTAGACCTTCAGGGAAACCGAGGCTCAGAGAGGTGAAGGGGCTTGTCAGAGGGCATAGGGCTGGGGAGTGGCGGGGCAGCCACCGCCAGGTGGGGCAGCCACTGCCAGGTGGGACACAGGTAGAGTGGACGGCGCATTCCCTCCTTCCAGGCCCCCACAAGCTGACTCTCCTTGCAGAACCTGGTCATGTTCATGAGTGACTTCGTGGACTGGGTCATCCCGGACATCCCCAAGGACATCAGCCAGCAGATCCACAAGGAGAAGGTGCTCATGGTGGAGCTGTTCATGCGGGAGGAGCAGGGGAAGCAGCAGCTGCTGGAGACCTGGATGGAGAAGGACCGCAAGCGGGACGAGCCGTGCAACAACCACAGCGCCAAAGCCGGCCTGGACAGCCCCACCTTCCACGGGGGCGCCCTGTAGCCGCTGGGTGAGGCAGCCAGGCCACCGGGCATCCCCCCACGGGCACCCTTCTCCGGGGCGGCCGCCCGGCAGAGCCTGTGTTTTCCTCACGTGGAGGGCCTCTTTCCGATAGGACATTTCTCTTTCCTTTTTTCGTTCTTTCCTAGTTTTTGCACAAAACCATTACGCGGGGAGTTTCTTGTCATTAGCGTAATTCCAGGTGAAGGGAAATGATTGCTGGCCGCAGGCTGCTCAGACGCAGCGATGCGGGTGCTTTGCAGAAACAGTTCTTGGAAAACAGGAGTCTCCTTTGCGTTGAAATCACCGTTTTTTGATCTTCCTGATGCCTTAAAATACAAGCAAAATGGGATTCCGAGGCTTGAGCAGAAGCGGAGAAGCGAAGCAGTGTGGGGAGCTGGGCGAGGCAGGGACGGAGCTCAGCAAGGAGGGGCTGGAGGGGCCTCAGCCCGACCCTGCTGGGGGCTCTGGAGCTGGAGGGGTACCACGGATGGGTTTTGAGGGAGAAAGGAGGAGCTGATGTGGGATAAACAAAGCTGGCATCTGTTCTGAAAGGTGTTGCCTGCCTCTATGTCAGAAAAGTTCAAAGATTTTTAATCAGCTTTTCCCTCCGTGAGTTCAGAAGCTGAGACACGCGGGTCAGAGAGAGGGGCACCCCCGCCCTGTCCACAGGAGAGCACGGGAGTTTCTGTTTTCTTCTTGGAGGGCTAGAATGCGTTGGGGTCCATGATTAAGCAGGTCACCAGCGCCCCTGGTGCCCCCCTGCCACACACCCACCACCCCCAGCCCACTGAGCCGACCTTAGAACTGTCCATTTTCATTGTGGGATATAGCCAGCTGCACAGGGAAACCCAGGGACAGAGACCTCAGTGGTGTTCCCAAAGATGGCTTAAGGATTTCAAGAAGTCTTAAGACTTCCAGGGGTATGTTCACAGCGCTAGAATATTTATTGATTTTTTTTTTAAAAATCAATTCTCTGGTGGATTTGAGGGGTTTTTTTTCTTTATCTGCAGCTTAAAGGCGGAAGGAGTTTCTTAGTGAATTAACCAAATATCATTGAGAGGAATTTAAAGTACCATTACTACCAAAGATTTTTATTAATAAAGGCTTCTATTTTGGTAACACTTCTCTATATTTTTACTTACAGGAATGTCACTATTGGACAATTGTCATTTTAAAAGTTTCTAAAAACAAGTCCCCTAAATGATGAATGATCTAAACTTGCAGTGATTATACCAACCGATTATCTGAGCTGTCTCAAACACCAAGAGAAACATAAAAAGAAATGTTTCGCCAAAGGGGAGAAAATAGCAGGATTAATGTGTGTGTCTTGCAAACGGCATCGGTGTGGTGTGGACACTCCCGTAATCTGCAGACTCTGATCCAAGTCCATGAGTGTCATAGATTTTGCTTGTTTGCTCAAATCATGCGATCTGATGCTTCTGTTTTCTCTTGTACAGTCAGTAGTTTGAAATAGGGGTTTTTTGTATTTAAATAATATTGTATTAAGAATTAGGTGATTACCAAAATTCCTTTCGTGGAAACCATTTTTTTAAAAAGTGAATGGGCACAAACCCACAGAGCACTGTGGCTGAACATTCATGGAAATAAATTTGACTACACTACGCTCTCCTCTCTTGGACACTGTGCGTGCAACCTTTGCCTGAAGGAACGAGGGAACGTGAGAGCCCCCCCCCCCAAGTCCTGTGTCTGACGCTGCAAATTCGGGAAACGTGTAGGTATTTGTTTCCCTTGGTGCCAGACACGTGAATTGTTCTAGATCTTTCTGGGTCTTCCTCTCCCTGTGAGTGTGTGTGTGTGTGTGCGCGTGCGTGCGCGCGGGTGTGCAGGTGTGTTTGCATGTGCTTTGCGCAAGTACATATGTGTGTGCATCGATGTGTATGACGTGTGCAATTGTTTGCATGTGCTTGTATGTGTCCGTGTGTTTGCATGTGCTTGTGTGCGTGCACATGTGTGCATATGTGTTCATGCGTTTGAATTGCTTTGTGTGCACATGCGTGCATAGATGTGTATTACTGTGCGCTTGTGCGCTTGTGCGTGCATGCACGCGTCTGCGTATGTGTTCATGTGTTTGTATTGCTTGTGTGTGTGTGTGTTGGGGAAGGGGGTTGTGGTCATTCTCTCTCCTTACAGCCTCTTCTGGAATCCCCAAACCTTGACCCCTGGTCCCACCAGCCCAACAGACTAGTGTTGGGATTTCCTGGGCCTAAAATTTCCCCGAAACCTTTTGGGGACCAAACTAGTGTCACTGGTGTGTTCATCTGGGCACATGGGGACACGTCTTTTAAACAACCGCCTATAATCCCCATCGTTCCATAAAAGAAAGGATTTTTTTTTTAACGGCAAAAACGTCTGCGAAGCTGTGCAGCATTTCAACCGGGTGCATTTCGCTGACAGCCTGGCCGCGGTCGCCCCCTAGTGGTGGTACTCCTCCATCCCCAGAAAAGCCTCAGCCCACGGCATCGCTCAGCTGCTCCAAGTGCCCCAGCCACCCCTCGGTCAAGAACATCCTTCCGAAGCTTTGGAACCACTTTCCTGGTCCCATAAGGACCCTATGGAGCCGTTCCACTCTGTACATATGAGTCTCCTAAGTCACAAACCAACAACAAAAACAAAATCAACAAAGCCTTGGAGCCACCTCCTTAGTCCTACAAGGAGAAGCCGAGGAGAAGGGTGGCCCCAGACCCGCCCCCTCCACCCTCCCTGTCTCCTGGTCCTCCCAGAAGCCTGTGAGGTCAGGGTGGGCATCGTCCACCCCTCTGATTGATGAGGACGCAGGCTCAGGGTGGGGACACGGCTTGCCCGAGACCGCAGGGTTCGTTAGCCCCGAAGCCGACATTGGAGCCCAGGCCTCCCAAACGTTCATTCGTCAGCATTCAAGAAGCACTTGTCGAGCTGTGTGCCAGGCATTAGGGGGAAAGCGGTGAGCAAAGCAGACACGGCCCCTTCCCTTGGGGGGTGACATTCCCACAGAGGGAGTCAGATGCTGAACCAGATACTTTCAGAGGGAGGAAGGGGAGCCGGCAAAAATATACCGGGGGTATGACCGAGAGTGGCTGAGAGGGTCAGGGAACCCCTTGAGACCTGGACAATGAGGAACCAGAATCGTAAAACCCTGGAGGGAGACAGGACAGTTCAGGCAGAGAAAACAGCCCGTGCAAAGGCCCTGAGGCAGTCTTGCGCCTGGTGAATTCTCGAAGCAGCAAGAAGGATGGAGTGGAGGGGCGGTAGGGTAGGAGAGGTAGCCAGAGCCCACTCATGTGGGTTGTCACTGGCCACGTGAGGACTGTGGGCTTGGTGGTCTGATCCACTGCAGATCGGACCCTTGTGCTCCACAGGGTTTTCATTTCCTGATTTGGGAAAGTAGCTTTCCAGGCCTTTCTTCCTAGTCTGTCTTAGTCTGAAACCTGTTCAGCAACACACAAGCCTCCACTGACAGACAAGTGGTAGCTGCACATGAGGTGCATCGGCCAGGACTCGAACCTGGGTCTCCCGCACGGAAGGTGAGCATTCTACCTCTGAGCCACCACTGCCTCCTACTTTGAGAATAAAACCAAACCAAACCTGTTGTCGTGGAGTCAGTTCGGACTCAGGCACCCCATGCATTAGAGTAGAACTGCTCCATAGGGTTTTCTTGGCTATAGTCTTCACAGAAGCAGATTGCCAGGCCTTTCTTCCATGGCACCGATGGGTTCAAACCACCAAACTTTAGGCTAGTAGGGCAGGGGCTGGGTGGTTTTAACGGTGGCAGTGAGGGGATCTGATGTACACTGTCAGGTGACTTCAGCTGTCTGTGGTAGCTGCAGTGGGGTGGAGAGACGAGGGGCGGGCTGGTGTTGCAGAAACCCAGGCGAGTGAGGATGGGGCTTTGATGAGGGTGGTAGTGGCTGGGTGTAGGAAAACCAATAGGGAACGTCACAAAGACCTGGGATCTGCGAGGAAAGGACTGCAGGAAGACAGGCACAGTGAGGCTCAGAGAGGGCTGAGACTCGGCCGCCGTCACACAGCAAGCTGGCCAAAACACCATCCCTCAGACCCAGACACCCAGCACCCAGCACTGAAAGTTCCCTCCTGCTAGTCTCTGTGTCAGTGTGGGTGGGAGCCAGGCCGCACTGCAGGGGGCCTGAGGTGTGGGGCCCCAGGCACGCTCGCCAGGCACGCCACCAAGCCCCGCGGTGACACACAGCGTTCACTGTGGGGATCTGCCGTCTTCCCCAAGGGTGGAGGCTGGCCAGGCGCTGCTGCAGCCCAGACAGTGTCCATTGGGTAGGTGCTGTGGATTGAGTTATGGAGCCCCGGTGGCACAGTGGTTTAAGCATTTGGGCTGCTAACCGGAAGGTCGGCAGTTCGAATCCACCAGCCACTCCTTGGAAATCCTAGGGGGCAGTTCTACTCTGTCCTATAGGGTCGCTATGAGTTGGCATCGACTTGACAGCCACGGGTTTGGTTTGGGTTATGGATTGAGCTGTGTCCCGGAAAATACGCGTCCAAGTCCCAACCCCCGTACCTGTGAATGTGACCTTGTTTGGAAATACGGTGTCTGCAGATGTTACCCGTTAACATAAGTACATACTGGAGTAGGGTGTGTTCTGGCTCATAGTGACCCTAGGTACAACAGAACGAAACACTGCCCAGTCCTTCGCCATCCTCACAATCGTTGTTATGCTTGAGCCCACTGTTGCAGCCACTGTGTCAGTCCATCTTGTTGAGGGTCAGAAATTAGACAGGCCTATAAATGAAACAATGACCCACATGAGGAACGTGCTTCTTAGTTCAGTCAAGTATACGAGACCAAATGGGCAACACGTGCCCAAAAGCAAAGACGAGGATTCAGGAAGGGCCAGGAAAACTGGATGCATGAACACGGGGAACCCAGAGGGGAAAGGGAAAGGGGGAGAGTGCTGACATCTTGCAGGGATTGCCGCCAATGTGACAAAAAAATGCGTGTGTAAATTTTTTAATGAGAAACTAATTTGCGTTGTCAACTTTCACCTAAAGCAAAAGTGGGTGGATGGATGGATGTTTGGATGGATGAGTGGGTGGATTAATAGGTAGACGATGGATGGATAGATGGATGGATGGATGGATGTTTGGATGGATGAGTGGATGGATGAGTAGGTAGACGATGGATGGATGGATGGATGGATGGATGGATGGATGGATGGATAGCAAACAGACTGACAACTGGGCCTTTTTAGAAAAAAGAAACTATGAACAAAAATAAAATATTTGAAATTTTTTTCAAAAATCAGGAAAATCCAGATTTGCAGCTTCTCTTAAAAGCTCACCAGCTGGGCTGATGGCACCAGCCCCTTTTCCACCGTGTCACATTTGAAGGGCGCCCAGGAGCGGCTGCTCTTCTTCTGAGGGTGCGTGCATTCTGCAGCCCACCACAGCCCACCTCCTCACCCTCCAAACGTGGCTTCTCGCTGGTTAATGGGGCAGTGGAGGCTGTGGCTCCCACAGCCACTGGCCTTCCCAGACCAGCCTCCACCAGGGCGCCTGTCTTGGGACTCCGTGCAACAGAGCTTGGCCAACGTGTGTGCCTGGGACACAGCTGTCCCCACCCCGAGGCTGGACTCAAGACCCCCTGCCCCAGGGCACCCACATCCGCAACACCCACACATATTCATCCACAGGTTCCCAGGAGCCATCCACGTAGCTCCCAGGATGACTCCTCTATCACAGGTTCCACTTCGGGGAACACCCATTCCTCTCCCTGTTCTGTAACAGCCACAGCAAAGGGCAGACGTGCCAACACCTGCCAGAAAACAGGCCGGGAAGGAGCACCTGACAGCGCCAGGCGCAGCGGAGGCACCAGTAAGTGCTGAACAAATTAATGAATGAGTGAGGGATGGATCAATCGATTGATCAATGGATGGATGTGTGATGGATAACGTTTGGATGACGGGGTGGATGGATGGATGGATGGGTGAGTAGATGGATGGATGGGTAGTGGATGGATGGGTGAGTAGATGAATGGATGGACAGTGGATAGATGGATGGATAGATGGATGAATAGGTAGATGGTGGGTAGATGGATAGATGGATGTTTGGATGGATGAGTGAATGGATCAATAGGTAGATGATGGATGGATGGATAAATAGATGGTGGGTGGATGGATAGATGGATGTTTGGATGGATGAGTGGATGGATTAATAGGTAGATGATGGATGGATGGATGGATGGATAGTGGGTGGGTGGCTGGATGGATGGATGGAGGGAGGGATGAATGAATGGATGGCAAATAGACTAACAAACAGGCCTTCCTGCCTCTGAGTTGAGCGGACCTAAGAGTCAAGCTGGCTTGGGTGAGGGGGAGACAGGGAAGGTAAGATCTGATGCCTTCTGGAGCACAGATATGCCCACAGGAAGCAGCCCACCCATGCTCACTCACACAGCCCTTCGCACAGGGACAGCTTCTGCCTGGAAACACCAACTTGGGACCAGCACAAACACTTCAGCCCGGGTTCCTCAGATGGGATGGCCGTCACCACTGCCCCTGCCAGGAGCACCCACGGGGGAAAAGGCGTGGCCACCTTGGAGGTACTGAGGTCCGCCTTCCTCAAGCCCCCAAGTGATTGAGTCACTGTTGTTCCAGTGTCTCTGTGTGTGCACATGTATCTCTGTCCCTGTCTCTCTCTGTCTCTGTGTCTCTCTCTCTCCCTCCTTCCCCCGTCTCTCCCTCTCTGTCTCTCCCCGAAACACACATTTTTATTAAAGTATAACATACTACGTATACTGTAAATGTTGTTGTTAGTGCTGTTGAGTTGGTCCCCCGGCTCACGGAGACCCCGCGTGTTACGGAGTAGAACTACTCCATAGGGTTTTCTTGGCCGTAATCTTTATGGAAGCAGATCACCAGGCCTTTCTTCCATGTTGCCACTGGGTGGTGTACAGTCGGTCAGTTTCCACAAAGAAGACACCCCTCGGTCACCAGGGATCGGAAGCAGAATGTGACAGTACCCCAGGAGCCCCTTTCCTGCTCCCTTCCAGAGACACCCCCCCTTCACCCAGATACGACCACCATCCTAGCCCACTAACCTAACTTGATCAATATTAGTTGGCCTGTTTGTGATTGTTGGTGGCTGCTGCCCTCTGCTGGCTGCATTCAGGGCCTATACTCAGGGACGGAAGAGCACGCTGGGGTCCTGCACAGGCCTCAGACAACCCACCCTCCACTGCTACCCTCGTCAGGAATTGCTGGTGGGGCCTGCCTGAGTGGGGTCAGCCAAACCGTGTCCACCACGCAGATCTGAGCAAGGCTGTACCCAGGGCCAGCCCACACCCTCCCCACCGGCACCCCAGCGGGGTCCTCAGCCCTTCTGTTTTGTGAAAGACCAAGAAGCCGAAATCACTTAGTTTTTATTCGAATTGGTTAACTGGAGGCTTATAGGAATTTGAGGGGGAAGGAGGGAGTAGATTTATTTGCAAACTGGACGTACTGGACTGTATCGTACTGTTGGGCTGCGCGGCATCGTATTTATTGTATCGCATTGCATTTATTGTATTTGGTGCATTTTAACCTGTCATCCCCGGGCTGTGTGCTGGGTCCCATGGGGCCCTCAGAGCTAAGTGCCCTGCTGGCTGGTGGTGCCATGGTTAAGCACTCGGCTGCTAACCAAAAGGTTGGCGGTTCAAACCCACCCAGCAAGTCGGTGGGAGAAAGACCTGGTGACCTGCTCCAGTAAAGATTACAGCCTAGGAAACCATATGGGGCGGTTCTACTCTGTCATATGGGATCACTGTGAGTCACACGATCCAAACTAACTTCTTGTCCTCCCCCAAGCCCACCCCCACCTGCACCTTCCCCTGGGAGGGCCATGGATGCTCCATCCTTCAAACCTTACAGAGCAGCCTCGATTCTTCTCATTCCCTTACACCACAAACCTTAAAGCAGGCTGCTCCCTTCTCATCACCTCCACTGCTCCCTGCGCTCTGCTGCAAGTCTCATCTCTCATCAGAATTACTGCAGAGGTTCCTGGCTTCCACCCCAGCACAGAGCGATGCCTGAAAAGCACAACTCAGTGTCCACAGCAGCAAGATTCGTAATAGCCAAAACCTGATGCATGGATAAGCAAAATGTGGTCTAGCCATACAATGGAATATTATTCAGCCATAAAAAGGAGGAAAGTCCTGATACATGCTACAATGTGGATGAACCTTGAAAACATTATGCCAAGTGAAGAAGCCAGACACAAAAGACCACATAGAGTATGATTCCATTCACACGAAACGTCCAAAATAGATAAATCCACAGAGACACAAAGTAGATTAGTGGTTGCCTAGGGCTTGTGGTTTAAAATCAGGAAAGTGTGCATCGGGGGTGTAGCCTTTCACCATACTTATTCAGTCTGTATGCTGAGCAAATAATCCAAGAAGCTGGACTACATAAAGAAGAACGTGGCATCAGGATTGGAGGAAGACTCATTAACAACCTGCTTTATGCAGATGACACAACCTTGCTTGCTGAAAGTGAAGAGGACTTGAAGCACTTACTGATGATGATCAAAGACCACAGCCTTCAGTATGGATTACACCTCAACATAAAGAAAACAAAAATCCTCACAACTGGACCAATAAGTAACATCATGATAAACGGAGAAAAGATTGAAGTTATCAAGGATTTCATTTTACTTGGATCCACAATCAATGCCCATGGAAGCAGCAGTCAAGAAATTCAACAAACTACAGGGTAGTCAGCACAACTGGACTACACCAAAGCTAAGAAGTTTCCTGGAAACAATCAAACACTTTGAGGGACAGAGTAGCAGGGGTAGGGGTCTGGGGACCATGCTTTCAGGGGACATCTAGGTCAACTGGCATAACAAAGCTTATTAAGAAAATGTTCTGCATCCTACTTTGGTGAGTGGCATCTGGGGTCTTAAAAGCTTGCAAGTGGCCATCTAAGATGCATCAATTGGTCCCAACCACCTGGAGTAAAGGAGAATGAAGAACACCAAAGACACAAGGAAAGTAGTGGCCCAAGAGACAGAAAGGGCCACATAAACCAGAGACTGCAGCAGCCTGAGACCAGAAGAACTAAATGGTGCCCGACTACCACCAATGACCACCCTGACAAGGAACACAACAGAGAGTCCTGGACAGAGCAAGAGAAAGCTGGGGTGCAGAACTCAAATTCTAGTAAGAAGACCAGACTTAATGGTCTGAGACTGGAGGAACCCCAGAAAGCATGGCCCCTGGATTCTCTATCAGCCCAGAATTAAAGCAATTTCGAGTCCAACTCTTCAGACAGGGATTGGACTGGACTGTAGCACATAAAGTGATACTCGTGAGGAGTGTGCCTCTTAGCTCAAGTAGATACAAGAGATCAAAGGGGCAGCTTCTGTCCGGAGGTGAGATGGGAAGGCAGGGAGGATTAAGAGCTGGTTGAATGGACATGGGGAATCAGGGGTGGAAAGGAGGAGTGTGCTGTCACAGTATGGGGAGAGCGATTAGAGTCACATAACAATATATATATAAATTTTTGTATGGGAATAAAAAATGCCTCCATAACATGCCAAAAGACATCAAAAGTGACTCTTTTGCTAATGGTCTCAAATGAATTTTAAAAAAAGAAAGAAATCAAACAACACATTGCATTGAGCAAATCTGCTTCAAAAGACCTCTTTAAAGTGTTAAAAAAACAAAGATGTCACTTTGAGGACCAAGGTGTGCCTGACCCAAGCCATGGTATTTTCATTCACCTCATATGCATGCGGAAGCTGGACAACGAGTAAGGAAGATCAGAGAAGAACTGATGTCTTTGAATTATGGTGTTGGCGAAGAATAGTGACTATACCATGGACTGCCAGAAGAAGGAATAAATTTGTCTTGGAAGAGTTACAACCAGAATGCTCCTTAGAAGCAAGGATGGTGAGACTTTGTCTCACATACTTCGGACGTCATCAGAAGGGACCAGTCCCCGGAGAAGGACATCATCCTTGGCAAAGCACAGAGTCAGCGAAAAAGAGGAAGACCCTCAACGAGATGGACTGACACAGCGGCTGCAACAGTGGGCTCAAAGATAGCAACAATTGTGAGGATGGCACAGGACTGGGCAGGGTTTTGTTCTGTTGTACGTAGGGTCGCTATGAGTAGGAACCGACTCAACGGCACGTAACAACAACAAGGGCTTGGGGTATGTGGAGAATGGGGAGTGACTGCTAATGGATTAGGGGTTTCTTCTTGTAATGAAAATGTTCCGGAATTAATAGTGATGGTGTGACTATGCTAAAAAAAAAAACAAAATCCTGAACTGTACACTTAAAAGGGGCTTATTATCTGGTATATAAATTCTCATTCTCTATTTATCTACATGTATAAAGCCAAATCAGCTGCTGTCGAGTCGATTCCGACTCGTGGTGACCCCACGTGTTACAGAGTAGAATTGCTCCGTCGGGTTTTCAAGACTGAGACCTTTTGAAATCAGATCACCAGGTCTTTATTCTGCAATGCCTCTGGGTGGGTTCAAACCACAAACCTTTTGGTTAGTAGTTGACTGCTTGATCATTTGCACCACCCAGACTCCCTCTGTGTGTGCGTGCGTGTGTGTGTGTGTGTGTGTGTGTGTGTGTGTGTATACAGTGAAACCTGAAGAGCTGGAATTCAGCGAGATTGCCTTGTTTTTCTGGGCCTTGCAAGTTTTCCACCTTTGACAAGGTGCCATGTCACCGCTTTTCCATCGCTCTCTATTAGCGGAAAATATTTGCATTTTCCTTCTCTGACACGTTTCCGCCTTGGACAGGTTCCAGCTTTGGCAGGGTTCACTACTGTATATATGTATCTAACTCAGATTGTACCAGTCTTCTGCGCACACCCTGCAGGGACTCCATCTCGCCCTCCGTAAAGTGGGTCCCTGCCTGGCCTGGGAGGCCCCTCCTATCAGCCCCCTCCCCTCTCGGCCTCCTCGCTGTCATCCCTCTGCTCCAGGTGCACTGGCCTCCTCACTGTTCCTGGAACCCCAGCTCCCACCTTGTGCCTCTGCTCTTGCGGTTCCCTCTGCCGAGCACACGCTTCCCCGCACACTTACACACCTGCCCCTGCCCCTCCACAAGCAGCTTCACAGCGGCCCATTCTGACCAGCGCTTTAACGTACGCACAGCTTAGGACGTCCACCTTGCCCTCCCCCGAACCTCTTCCTGGCGCTTACTGACCTGTGGCACTGACAAGGTTTCATTTAAACATCCATACGCATGCGCTCCAGGTGGGCGGGGACCTCGCCTGCTTTGTTCACTGATTTGTCCCCGGCACCTACGGCACATGGTAGGCATTCAACAAATAGTTTTGAAATAAATGACTGTAACTTTAAAAATTGAGTGTTAATTAAGTTGAACCTTAAAACCACAATAAGTGTCTGAATACACAGTCTTTTCCACATACACAAAATGCGGGGGGGGGGGCACTAAAGAGTCCCTGGGTGTCGTAACCGGCTGAGCAGCTCAACTAACTAGCTGAAAAGGTTTGCGGTTCCAATCCGCTCATAGGTGCCTAGGAATAAAGGCCTGGCAATCTACTTCTACAGGGTCACAGCCTTGAAAACCCTATGGAGCACAGTTCTACTCTGCACACATGGGTCGCTATGATCAGAAGCGACTCGAGGTCGGTGTCGGTCATCCCGGTAGGGTGCGGGTCCACGAGAGCAAAGGGTCTGCAGTGACCTCGGGGTAAGCGACCCTGAGCGGGGATGACCTGTGGACGGAGGGACTATGCGCTCTGCACAGGAGCAGGCTCCGCGGAGGCGGGCCGGCTTCGCCCCCAGCTCCCTGTCAGTCCACGGAGAGCAGAGCCCGCGCCCGGCTGTCCCGGATCCCCCGGGCGCCACCCTCTCCTTGTGGGTCGGCCGTCGGGACCGCGGCGCCACCCCCTGGCTGGCGCTTCCCCCGGCAGCCCCCCCGCCCAACTCCCCTGGCGGAAGCGGCTGCGGCTGCGACCGGGATTGGAGCGCGTGCGCGGGGCCCGGAGCTCTCGCGAGACGTGGGAGTGAGGCAGTCCCGCCGCGCCTCGGTGGACTTCCGGTGGCTGGGTCTTGGCCGGGGCGAGTGCTGCGTGGTCGGAGGCCGGCGGGGGACGCGGGCCCTGAAGGGGCGAAGGCTGGGAGCCGGGCCGGGGGCGAGCGGAGGCGCGGGGCGCGGGCCCTGAGCGGGTCAGGGACCGCGGGTGGTGGACCGAGGCCTGGCTGGAGCCCCGCCACCATGGCCGCCGCCGTGGACCCGTTCCTGGAGCTGCTGCACTCGGTGTCGGTCGGCTTGACGAGCAGCGAGCTGACGGAGCTCAAGTTCCTGTGCATGGGGCGCGTCAGCAAGCGAAAGCTGGAGCGCGTGCAGAGCGCCCACGACCTCTTCTCGGTGCTGCTCGAGCAGGGCGACCTGGGCGCCGACTACCCCGAGCTGCTGCGCGAACTGCTCGCCTCCCTGCGGCGCCACGACCTGCTGCGGCGCCTGGACGACTTCGAGGCGGGCGCCGGGGCCGGGGCTGCGGCCGCGGAGGAAGGTGGGCGCGCGGGGGCCGGGGAGGGAGGTGGGCGCGCGGGGGCCGGGGAGGGAGAGCGGTGCGCCCGGTCAGTGCACCCCGCAGTCGTACATGCGAAGCGATGGGATTGATTTGCGTGCGTTTTCTCTGACCCTGAAAGGTGGGTAGTATCCCCACTTTACAGAGGGGAGAACTAAAACCCACAAAAATGGGCCTGCCGCCGGTCACGAGCTGCAGACAGCCCGGACACCTACCCCGAACCTCGGTGTTTCTCTCACCACCCCACTTCCTCGCAGGTAAAAGACAAAACACGTAAGAAATGGGCGCTTGTCACCTCTGGGTGTAGCAGAGTGGCCAGAGAAGGGTGGGGCAGGAGTGAGGTGGACCGGGCTCCACCCAGGTTCACTCCGCTCTCGGCTGGGCGGGCGCATGCCCAGCCAACGCCCTGCACCGCTGTCTGAGAGTACTAGTAACCGTCCTAATTGCTGCGCACCCTGAGAGCCGGTTACTATTCCAAGCACTTGGGTGGTGTTAGCTCCCATGGAGCAGGCCCGGACTCCTGGCCACCCCATGTGTTACAGAGTAGAACCGCCGCATAGGGTTTTCTTGGCTGTAGTCTTTACAGAAGCAGATGGCCAGGCTTTTCTTCCACAGCTGCTGGGTGGGTTCAGACTGCTAACCTGGTTAGCAGTCGATCGCAAACCGCTTGCACCCCCAGGTGCCTTTCTAAGCACTTTAAATATTAACTTAATTCTCACCGTAAGCCTGTAAGATAGTGTTACTGTCTGTCGTTCTCAGTTTTGGAGCCCTGGTGGCGAAATAATTAAGAGCTACAGCTACTAACTAGAAGGTCGGCAGTTCAAATCCGCCAGCTGCTCCTTGGAAACCCTGCGGGGCCATTCTGCTCCGCCCTGTAGGGTCGCCGTGGGTTAGGGTAGCCTCGACGGTTTGGTTTGAGTTTTTGTTGGTTTTATTCTGCGTTTGCGGCTGAGAGACTGTGGCTCGGAGGTGGTAAGTGCTTGCCCGAGATGCACGCTCATAAGAGAGCTAGGGTTTGAACCCAGGCAGTCCGCCTCCGGTCAAGTCCGTGCTGTGCTGGGTCCTCCCTTGTCAGTCACCCCCTCTCTCCACCTGTGGCTTGCAGGGGCTTCCAGGAGCAAGAGCGAGGCCTGAGGAGAGCCGTGTGCTTTGGGAACACCCCCACGGGCTTCGAGCTGGGGAAGCTGTGGCCTGAATCAGTCATCGGGTCAGGGAGCCGGGCAGGTCAGAAACTCCCAATGCCACAGGTGTCACTCCATCGGAATTGGTGCTTGTCGGTGGCACAGCTTTGCCTGAAAGCAGTGAAACTGAAATTTCAGTATATACATACGGTGCCAGACAAACAAAATAGAACTGTCGGAAGGTACTGGTTTCAAGTCGATTCTGACTCATAGTGTCCGTATAGGACAGAGAACTGCCCCACAGGCTTTCCAAGGAGTGGCTGGTGGATTTGAACTGCCGACCTTCTGGTTAGCAGCCGTAGCTCTTAACCACTGCGCCACCAGGGCTCCCGAGAATATTTAGCAACTGGAGAAAACCCCTGATAACATACCCGTTTTTAAGTTGTCCACAGGTTAGGTGTGGCGCCCACAGGCGTAGGCCTGTGTTTGAGTTCTGCGGTCCCGTCCTTGCCGTGTGCTGGAGAGACGCACCAGGAGGGACGAGGGCGGCCTGGTAATGGCGGCTCTGTGTTTCTTACAAAAGGCAGTTGAGCATCATGGTTAGGAGCGGCCTCTGGAGCCGGACCACAGGTTTCTGATCCTGGCTCTGCCCTTTTCTGTCTCTCTGACCTTAGGCAAGTCTCTCAGCCGCCTTGTGCCTCAGTTTCCTCATCTGTACAATGGTCCCAGTTACACCAGTGCCCCCCACAGGGTAGCTAGCACAGTTGGGTGAGTTGACGCCCGACAGCCTCTCGCCTGGCTCACGGGCCACCCAAGCAGAGTCTTGTTCCCCCGCCCCCATTCCGGAGGCAGCCTTTTGGGGTCGGTAGTGGTCATGTCCCTGTCTCCGCAGTGACTGTCCGGCAGAGGAGTGACACGGTGGCCGGGGCCAAAGGCTGCTGTCCAGTTAGCCCCTGACTCATGGCGACCCCACGTGTTACAGAGTAGAACTGCTCCGTAGGGTGTTCTTGGCTATAATCTTTACAGGAGCAGGTTGCCAGGCCTTTCTTCCACAGAGCTGCTGGGTTCGAACTGCCAACCTTTTTGTTAGCAGCCGATCACAAACCTTTTGCGCCACCCAGGGACCTTAGTAACTTCCTAGGGCCGCCGTGGTAAATTACCACAAACTGGGTGATTCTGAAACGAGAAGTTCATTCTCACAGTTCTGGGGACCAGATGTCCAAAATCAAGGTGTCAGCAGGGCTGCGCTCCCTCCAGAGGCTCCAGTGGAGCCTCGTCCAGCTTCTGGCTCCACTTGTCCCTGTGGGTGCGTCAGTCCAGGCTCTGCCTTCATCGTCACATGGCTCCCTCCCCCCTCCATGGGTCTTGTAAGGATACCCGTCATTGCGTTTAGGGCCCACCCAGTTAATCCAGGGCAGTCTCATCTCAGGATCCTTAATGACCTCTGCAGAGACCCTTTTTCTAAATAAGGGGGTAGTCACAGCTTGCACAGGTGGCTTCATGTGGACATATTTTCCGGGGGCCACTGTTCAGCCTGCCTTTTTCCTTCCCTCTGACAGCCCCCCAGGCCCTCCCTCAGCTTCCCGGTCCTCCCACACCTCCTGGAGGGGGCCGTTCTCGGGCTCCCTGGCATTCTTCCAGCCCCTCTGCCACTGGGTGACTCGCCTCTGCCCAGCAGTCTACCCAGGACCGAGTCAGCACCGGGTTCAAGGGTGGGGTTACCTGTTCCCCAGAGAGCTCCCCACACCTCTGAGAAATCGCTGTCGCTCCCCTCCCCAGACCTGCGTGCCGCCTTTGACGTCATCTGTGACAACGTGGGTAAAGACTGGAGGAGGCTGGCTCGCCAGCTGGAAATCTCGGACAGCAAGATCGACGCCATCGAAGAGCGATATCCCCGCAACCTGACAGAGCAGGTGAGGGAGTCCCTGAGAACCTGGAAGGCCGCCAAGAGGGAGGACGCGACGGTGCCACAGCTGGTGGCGGCCCTCAGGGCCTGCAAGCTCAACCTGGTGGCCGACCTCCTGGAGGAGGAGCAGGCCCGGAGCCTCCAGAACAGGAATGGGCCCACGTCCCCCATGGCTGGGGACTAGGACACCCGCCTTTGGGGCGCCCTGACTGGCTGGCTCTCGTCTCAAGAGAGACCGAGGGCGTCTGCACCTTGGTTCTGTCCTGCGTGGTGTAACTGAGTGCCTCTCTGCCCCCTGCTGGGGAGACCCCGCCATGAGCTAGGCAGACACAGCCCCTACTCCTGAAGCCACAGGCCGGCTTTCAACGAGGGCCAGCCCTCTCAGCGCTCACTGCACGCCAGGCATTGTTCTGAGCACTGCAGACATCATCATTCATCCCTCACTGTCACCCCGTGAGGGTGATTCCGCTGTCCCCGGTAAGTGAGCTGATAGGGAGAGATGCAGGCAGTGTGGCCGTGACCTGGCAGGCTGTCACTCTGCGGGGAGACATCTGGCCCAGCGAGGCTGAGGAGCCGAGCAAGGTCCCAGAGGGGCACAGGGCATTGGGGTTCGGAGCCCCGGCCAGCTCCAGCCAGCACTGTCGTCCCACCACCCCACACCAGGCAGAAGGGACAGTGTGTCCCTGTGTCCTTGAGAGGCCTCAGTCTACACTGGCGTACCCGGGCCAGCCTGGGGGTGCAGCTCGGCCTGCCCTGGACCGCGCTGAGTCTCCCCTGAGGCGGGCAGCAGGGACAGTCACAGCAAGGGAAGGAGCCGGGGTGACACCAGTCAGCACCGTGCAGCGTCACTTCTGATTCCGGTGATTCTGCAGTTTGCTGCTGTCTTGTATCAAAATCATATTTTTCTGATAATGGAATTGGCAAGGGAGCTGGGTCTTGTGATTTTAAAGAAACGCCCTTCCTGCTCCTGATAAAGCGTACGCCTTCACGGCGGAAACCTGTGTTACCAAGAACTTTCCATTCCTATGGATGAATCATTTCCAATGATAGTTCCCAGAGGTCCCGTTATGGCTTGTTTCTCTTATCCTCTGCAGCTGATAACGGGCTCCAACGTGTGACTAGGATTTAAAAACAAACAGTTGCCACCAAGTCGACTCTGACTCACGGCAACCCCGTGTGTGTCAGAGTAGAACTGGCTCCGTAAGGTTTTCAGTGGCTGATTTTTCAGAAGCAGATCACCAGGCCTTTCTTGACTAAGGTGCCTCTGGGCGGACTGGAACCTCTGACCTTTCGGTTAGCAGCCGAGCGCCACCCAGGGGCTCTGCGGATAGGGAGGCCAGCTCTAATGTCAGCTCCCCTCAGGAATGTTTTCCCCAAGCAGCTGTGGTCGGGCGGCAGCAGCTTTCACCGACTGGGGGCCTGCCAGCCTCCAAGAGGCGTCAGAGAGCCAAGTGGCTGCTCCTCGTGTGGCCCTTCAGCGGTGGCCTTGGGAAGGCCACCACCTGACATGACCCTGAGCTGCTCTGACCTCGGCCAGGGTTGCAGGGCACTGTCTCCCTGGGGACTCCCGCCCTTCAGCCTGCAGGCCTTCAGCAGCCGTGTGCTGACGTTGGCACTGTGTGCCGAGCTGGGCTGTGGCAGGAAGGAGACAGGAATGGTCCTACTCTGTCGACACTAAAAGGCTGGCCAGGGGCACATCGATGTCACCCAGCTAGTCCGGAGCCTGGAGGCGCTGCGCCGCGGCCCCGTGGCAGGTGTGGCCTGGCATCCCTGCCGTGCCCAGCACCACCCTGCCCCCAGCAACAGACACTCTCACCCATAAGTGTGGACGGCATGGTAGGTAGGTAGCTTTGGGGAGTCACTTTTCTTCGGAAAGAAAGAATATCCATATTCCTTGAACAGAGGCAGGTTTGGAAGGCTTGCCTTTCCCATGAGCTCACAGCACAGAGTGCTGAGGCGTGGGAATGCCGGGTGCCCTGGCATTGCCCAGTGTCCCCTGTACACGCCTCACCTGAGAGCAGCCTCAGGCCTGTCGCACCAGGTGCTCGGATGCGGGTTTGACGACACTGAGCGTTCTCCACTGCCTGGGAACGAGCGCCGGGGGGACTCGCGGTCGCTGGCTGGGTCCCCGGCTTTGGCGCTGGTTCAGCCCTGCAGCACCTGAAGAAGCTTGCCCCTCATTGGCCAGTGGGGGGCGCTGGCTCAGCCCTGCAGCCCCTGAGGAAGCCCGCCCCTCCTTGTCCAGCGGGGAGCTGGGTCTCCTCCCCTCCAGGACCACCATCCGGGGACTCTGTGTGCTGGGGAGGTGGTAGGGCGTGGGCTTGGAATCACCTGGGTCCATGCCCAGCCTCACCTGGCTTGTGTGACTTCAGCCTGTAGCTCTCGTGGGGAGCAGGCCTCAGAGGCGGCCGTGTGAGAGAAAGTGCCTGGCTGCCTGCCTGCTCCTGCTGGGCCTCTGTCCTGCCACTGCTGGGCCACCACTGCCCTTTTCCCAGGACCCGGGACGGGCCAGCCCTGGGCAGCCAGGTGGCACCAGAGCAGAGCCGTAGAGCACGGTGGCCTGGCTGAGCTGTGCAGGAGCCGGCTCTCGGAAGGTGGGGACTCAGAGCCACGTGGAAACACCCGTTAGGTCCATTTGCTCAAGCCGTCCACCAGGCAGGGCCCTGGGCCCCGCCCGCCAGGCAGGTGCGCCATGTCAGGTGGCAGCCGTGAACGAGACAGCCCGCCTTTGGGGTGTGTGGGGTGTCCCCCGTTTTTGTGAACAGAAAATGGCGTATAACACTCATAAAGGAAAAAGACAGGTGCCTCTCTGGATCCTAAAAGTGGGGAGATGGACTTCAGCTGTTAGACTCCTGATAATTTCTAGATGGTGTAACTGCAAATCGTTATTTCTTTGTATTTTCTATATTTTCTATAATATATTGTTCTCAAGCATCGTAAAGGAAAAAGTTGTCCGCCACCCACTTCTAATAACAGGTGTGACGTGCGCTCCTGGGTGGGAAGCGTTGGTAGAGAGTAGCTGAGCACACGGATTTTCCCATCCGACCAGGGTCCACATCCTCCTTGGACTCAGCAGCCGCATCACCCTAAAAAGGGACAGTTAGACATGGTGCTGCCAAAATGTGGCAGCTTCCTTCTTGGGTTCTCAAAAATCGGCCGCCTGGTTTCACCCAGAGCCCAGCGATGGGTCAGGACACTGGCCGGCATCCAGCGTCTGCCCTCAGAGGGGGTGGGGGCAGGTACGGAGCATCCCCACCCCCACCCCCCCCCACCCCCATTGACTGGAAGGTGTGTGGGGTCTTAGGCCTCCTGGGCTGGGCAGGGTTGGTAGAGATGACATCCTGTGGGAGCTGTGACCTCTGGGAGGGTCTGTCCCTGCTCTCCGGCATTGTGCCCCAAGTAGCCAGCTGCTACAGCTCGTGGACAAAGATTTCTCTTTGCAGCTTTACAAAAACACATTCTTTTATTTTTTGCAATAACGTAGAAATTATATTTTTGAAAAAGGTGCACGCAAGTCACGGAGCTTGCTTGAAAGCAGTGGTTAAGAGCCACGTTTTTCTCTCCGAATCCTTTTCCCCTAAAAGTAGGAAAGACAAGTCCAAATGTGTGTGCTTTTCCAGGGCCCTCAGGCCTGTAAGGGGAACTGGACAAGAGCCCCTGGAACAGGGCCTGGACTCCTTCCCTTCTGCCTACATTACATGGGGCCTGCCCTGCCCTGGCCACGCCGCCCCTAGCCACCCCTCCTCTACCTGGTGCTTTCCTCAGACTCCCAGTGGGGCAGGGGTCCTGGCAGGCTGCTTTGTCCCTCTGTCCTGCTGCATGTTCCTCCCTGGCACCCACAAGACCACCACCACCCCCATAAAAAGCTGCACTTGGCTGCAGTCACTGCTTGCCCGGTCCATGGTGTGCTTTTCTGTCTCGCTGGACCTCTTGGCGCTTCTGTTGACCATTCTCTGCCTGAACTTTTTACTGCCTCCCTCCTGGTTCTCCTTCCTCTGGCTACCCCATCTGGGTGTCCCTCACACACTGTCCACACCTGTCCCGGCCTGGTGCCCCACGGCTTGCTGTCCAGCCCGGTTTGCCCCGGAGTCCTCAGAACCCATATCGCCAACTGCCGAGTGGGCACCAACTCGCCTCGTGACACGGTCAATTTCCTGTGGCTGCTGCAACAGATTCCCACGAGTTCAGAGGCTTAAAACAACACAAATTTATTATCTTACAGTTCTGGGGCCCGAAGTCCTAACTGGGTCTCACTGGGCTAAAATCAGGGTGTCTCGTCTTCTGGAGGCCCCAGGAGAGAATCCGTTCCTGGCGTTTTGCGGCGTTTAGAGACCACCTGCATTTCTTAGCCCATGGCCTCCTCCTCCATCTTTAAGTCAGCAGCATACTGAAACCAAACCGACTGCCATCAGGTCAATTCCGACTCACAGCGACCCTACGTGTTACAGAGTAGAACTCCATAAGGTTTTCTTGGCTGTAATCTTGTCAAAATGATCGCCAGGTCTTTCTTCCACAGCACCACCGGGTGGGTTCCAGCCACCCACTTTTAAGTTAGTCACGTGCTAACCATCTGCACTGCCCAGACAGCGACACAGCATCTTCAAATCCCTCTGCCTCTGGCCCCCCTGCCTCTTCCACTTACGAGGAGCCTGTGATTGCATCGGGCCCACGCAGATATTCCAGGGCCATCTCCCCACCTCCAGGGACTTGACTTCATCTCATCTGCGGCGTCCCTTTTGCCGTATCAGGTGCCCTATTCACAGGTTCGAGGAATTAGGAGGTAGATATCCTTGTGGGGGGACATCGTTCTGCCACCCCACGCCTCAAACTCAGCATCTTCCCAACCACCCGAATTCCGTGGCTAATGCCACCATCCACCCAACTGCTTCCTTCCACCCTGGGGCCACCCTCCCCTTCCATTTTATCTGAGGACCAGCACTTCTGGGTCCTGGCTCACAGACACCTCCACCCTCCTTTCTCCTGGCTCTGCTGCCACCCCACTCCGGGGGAGCCTCACCCCTTCTTTCTAGACAGCCGCGGGGACCTGCTGACATGTCTGTCCACTTTGTTCTTGCCCCACCCCTTCGAGCCCATCCCCTGCCAGCAGCCAGAAGCACAAACCCAATCATACTACAGAGCCCAGACCGCCTTAGAAACCTCGGCTCCCTAGGCGCCTGTGCGGGTCCTCCTGCTGAGCACTCTTCCAGCACGCGGCCCCTGTGTGCACTGTTCGGGGTGGACGGCAAGCACGTCCGTCCTGCGGCAGTAACCCCTCACCCTCATCTGCCGCCTGCACGTGAAGGTTGGGATCGCCGGCTGTGAAGGTAGGACCCCTCTTAACAGGGAAGGTTTGCAGCTGGAGGCCATTTTCATCAAAGAAGCCTTCAGCGTCTTGAGTTATTTACTGTGGTGAGGCATGCACACCAGCCGCATGAGGGGTCACCAGGGGACAGGGGAATGCAGCACCGGAGCCACGTTCTCACAGAGGAGAACCGAGTGGCCTCTCCCCCAGCCTCCGTGGTGCAGCTTGAATAAAAAAATGAGTGGCCGTTCGAGTCACCCCAGGCACGTGGCAGGTACAGGCCCCCAGACTCCTCAGCCTGCCCGCTAACAGTCTGTAGACATGAGGCTGTCAGTGTGTCTCTACATCACGCTTCCCATTAAATTGGCCACGCGCTTAATCACGTGATTAACCTAAATCCTACTGATCGTGTAGAGGCTTCTCTCCCTGATTTGTCATTTTACCGGAGGTTTTTCTTTTACAAAGACTAAATGCACACGCAGCCATCTGGTTTTATGTATGTACTGAAGTAACATTATTAATGAAGACTTCGTCACAGGGAGGCAGGGGCAAAGTTACTCCTTTGAAAGGAGGTCTTGGGTTGGAGAACCCCAGCTACAAAGGGTCTCCACGCCGTGGGGATAAAACTAATCCATGTGGCAGCACACCCAGGACAGTGGGCATACTGGCTTAGGGTCGACTGTAGACTGCAGTTCATGATAACATATCACCATGGATTCATCGGTTACAACAAACACCCCCGCGAGTGTAAGGTGTAGTAGGGGACGCGTGCAGCTGGAGGGGTAAATGGGAAGTCACTCCACGCTGGGCAATTTTTCCGTAAACCTAAAACCGCTCTAAGATATCTTCATTCGGTGCCATCCAGTCGATTTCGACTCAGCAGCCCCGTGCGACAGGACAGAACTGCCCCACGGGGCTTTCTTGGCTATAATCCTTACAGAAACAGATCGAAAGGTTTTCGTCCACTGGAGCCGCCGGGTGGGGGCGAACAGCCGACCTTTCAGTTCGCAGCTGAGTGCTCAACCGTTGCACCACCAGGGCTCCTTCCTAAAATATTAAGTCTGTTTTTT
>NW_004444049.1:1517769-1518821 GCF_000243295.1 Trichechus manatus latirostris | reverse complement strand
GGTTGGGGGGGACGGTGGTGGTTAGGGGGTGATGGGAAAGTTCCAGCTAAGGGGGGCTGGGAGGAGTGGACTCGGAATAGCCGTGAGGTGGAGGGAAGAGCAGGGAGTGGGTTTGAGGGATATTTGGGGCTTGGTGTGGGTGTGGCATGAGAGGGGGTGCCATGGAGGACACTGGCCGCCAGACCTGACGGGGACCCAGGGCCGTGTGTAGGTGAGAGAGGGAACCAGTGGTGACAGTCTGGTTTTGGTTCACCAGCTGTGAGTGCCCGCAGGAGTCCCTGGGTGGCGCAAACAGTTGGCATGCTCGGCTGCTGAGAGGTTATCAGCTCGAGTCACCCAGAGGCACCTCAGAAAAAAGGCCTGGCAATTTACATCTGAAAATCCGCCACTGCAAACCCGAGGGGGCACAGTTCCACCTGGACACACATGGGGTGTGGGTGCCATGAGTTGGAGTCGACTCCATGGCAAGTGGTTTTCCTGGAGGTGCTCTCAGGACTTCGTGGGACTTCACAGGAGGCATAGAGTGGGCGAGAGGGCGCAGTTCTGAAGCTCAGGGCCCGCGGGCCGGGAGCAGGAACTCCGTGGGTGTGAGTGTGCACAGAGAGGCGGCAGCAGGGCCAGGCCTCTGGAGGCGAGCAGTGCCAGGGATGTCCCACTTGGGCCCCACACACCGTCTGTTTTTGAAATACATGTGTAACAATCTTCCGGAAATTTGTTCAAACTGTAGCTACCCAGGCCCCGCCCCCAGAGAGTCTGATTCAGGCCTGGGTGGAGCGCGGGAGTGACACCGCCAGGGCCCTGGGCTGAATCAGTATTTAATCACTAGCTGTTAGGAAGGACTAATTGTCCAGGACTGTGGTCTCCCCTTATCTACCTGATCGTTCCTGGCGGTGGGGACCATCTTTAATTCTTCTTTGATCTCAGCTGCAGACCGGGGAATCGGGCTGCTGAAAAGCCTGTTTCACAGCCCAGGGCCACAGCAGGGTGGTCCTGGCTGATCCCCAGAGTCCCAGCAGCCACGCGTAGCTCCAGCCAGCTGGGCTGCGGCTCCC
>NW_004444049.1:1513928-1515809 GCF_000243295.1 Trichechus manatus latirostris | reverse complement strand
AAAAAAAGCAAGATTCCTAACAGTTGGACTTCAACTTTCAGGCTGAATTATAGGGGAAAATGTAGGAGTGCATATTATCACTTGGGAAGAACACGGGGCATTAAGGTTCTATTAACCATCCCCAAAAAAAAACAAACCAGTTGCTATCGAGTGGCCCCGACTCCTGGTGACCCCGCGTGTGCAGAGTAGAACTGCTCTCCGCAAGGTTTTCAAGGCTGTGACCTTTGGGAAGCACATCGCCAGGCCTTTCCTTCAAGGTCTCCAAGCGGGTTCAGAACCAGCTGCGCTTACGGTTAGCGGTCAGGTGCTTAACCGTATGAGCCACCCAGGGACTCTGAGGCTCTATAGCACCTTTGAGCTCTTGAAAGCACTGTGAGCAGTTCGTAATCTCACAGGAACCCTGAAATGTGGTAGAGGCTGGTTCTGTTTTTCCCATTTGACGGGATGCAGAAATAGAGGTCCAGGGTGCTTGTTTGTTTGGCATGGCGGGTCACACGGTAGGACATAGAATAGTGAGATCACTGGTCAGTCTGCCTGACGGGTGGAGGTGGCCTCCCCCGCTGAACCGTCTCAGTCCAAGTCGCCTGGCGCTGGGTGTGGGGCGAAGCCCACAAGAGCCCGCAGTCTGGGCAGTTCCCGGTCCCTCTCCCACCTCACTGCAGGCTGTCACCAGGAGGCATCTCCAGCAGCGCGGAAGCAACCCCCAAAACTAAGATCAGGCTCGTGCACTCCAAAAATACCCTGCGGAAACCACCGGTTGGGGCTGGAAATAAACCTGTCTCCTGGCTTCCGCCCAGAGACCTCACGGTGGAGCCCAGACAGCCACATTTCTGGTCCCCACACCCTTTTGTTTTGGGAAAATCGGACCCTCCCCACCGTGAACTGCCTGCCGGGGGAGGGGAGTCTTGCCCCATGAGGTTCTTTTGATGGAGAATGTTCGGGTACAGAAGCAGGAGAGCAAATCCGTCCTTCCATCTATTCATTCATTCACTCACTCGTTCACCCGACAGATCTTTGCGGCCACCCTTCACGCACCAGGCAGTGTTGGCACCAGGGCACGGCAGGCGGTGAGTCAGACAAAGGAATGAGCCGGAGCTGGTCCTGAATCCTCCGCTCTATGTACCAGCCAGGGGACCTCAAGGAACCCCTCCCTGTGTCTATAAAATGGATCGGTGTAACGCCCTATTGTACGGTGAGGGTGTAAGGGGACAGCATAGACACGCCTCTCACCCGCCCGCGGCACCACCCTGAGCAGGCCTTTTTCCCACTCACTCGTTCAGGATCCCCTAAGCTCAGCCGACCTCCAGAGTCCGCTCAGCAACCCTGGAACCTAGTGCTGCTCATCCCCCCTTACCTTTGCCCCTGCTTCAAACCTTTTTCAGTCTCCTCCCAGCCGCAGGTGGCCTTGGCATCTACTTGCAAAGTAAACGAAGGCAGGTGGGTGGGAGCCTCTCACCTGGCCCTCACACCTGAAAGCCTTCTCAGGCCTCCCCTAGGGCTTCTGTTATGGATTGAATTATGTCCCCCCAAAATGTGTGTCACCTTGGCCGGGCCCTGATTGTGTGACTGTCCACCAGTTTGTCATCTGATGTGATTTTCCTATGTGTTGTAAATCCTACCTCTATGATGTTAATGAGGCAGGACTCAGTCTACAAGATTAGGTTGAGTCAATCTCTTGAGATATGAAGAGAGAAACCAGCAGAGAGAGGGGGACCTCATTACCACCAAGAAAGTAGCACCGGGAGCAGAGCATGTCCTTTGGACCCAGGGTCCCTGTGCTGAGAAGCTCCTAGACCAGGGAAAGATTGATGACAAGGAGCTTCCCCCAGAACCAATGCAGAAAGAAAGCCTTCCCCTGGAGCTGGCACCCTGAATTCAGAC
>NW_004444049.1:1511914-1512812 GCF_000243295.1 Trichechus manatus latirostris | reverse complement strand
TGACTACTGATTGAAAAGGGTAAGACTTTCCCATCGCAAGAGTCAATGGAATTTAATGTCGGGTCTCTGGCCTCACTGCTACCTACAATTGTGAACTCTGTACCCCTGGCACGCTGACGGACCGGCCCTTTAGGGTGAAGTCTGAATTCCTCAGCATCTTACTGAGCACCCTCCGCTTCTAGTCTGGAACTTTCCGTGCATTCACCCCAGTGCCCCATCCACTCAACCCTAATGAGCATCTCGGCGTAGAGCAGCGGGCAATGTTTATTACCCATCTGTGCCTTTGGAAAGGCGTTCCACTCTCTGGAATTCTATTTTCTGTTTCTCTCCTCATTACCCAGCCTCTGCTCACAAACTACATCGGTTCACCATTGACCACTCCCTGTTTGTGGTTAAGGGTGCAGGTTCTGATACAGAGATTAGCACAGCCTCTGTGCAAAGATGATGCTCACATTTGTGAAGCATTCCATATTTTTGAGAAGAATGCAGTCAACGTCACTGAATTGTCCATGTGGAAATTGATGGATGGCGTCTTAGGCTGGGTTCTCTAGAGAAGCAAAACCACTGAAGTGTATAAATATATATGTTGTTGTTCGGTGCCATGGAGTCAGTTTCAACTCATGGCAACCCTACGTACAACACAACCGAACACTGCCCAGTCCTGCACCACCCTCACAATTGTTGTTATGCTTGAGCCCATCGTTGCAGCCGCTGTGTCAGTCCATCTTGTTGAGGGTCTTCCTCTTTTTCACCGACTCTCTGCTTTACTAAGCATGATGTCCTTCTCCAGGAACTGATCCCTCCTGATAACATGTTCAAAGTATTGGAGATGTAGTCTCACCATCCTTCCTTCTAAGGAGTGTTCTGGTTGTACTTCTTCCAAGACAGATTTGTTCAT
>NW_004444049.1:1505442-1506398 GCF_000243295.1 Trichechus manatus latirostris | reverse complement strand
TTCTGCTCCTATGACTTTCTATTGAGTTGTCTCATTCTGAAATTTTACTGTTAATCTTCTGGATTTCTGTTTGTTGTCTCTCTATAGATTCTTGCAGCCTGTTAAATTGGTCATTATGCTTTTCTCTAACCTTCTTAACTTCCTCTGTTGCTTTGTTTATGTGTTCCTTGGCTTTTTCTGCGTTTTGCCTAATCTCCTTCCTGATATCTTGAAGTGTTCTGTATATTAATCTTTTGAATTCTACCTCCAGTAATTCCAAGAATTTCTCTGCCTCTGGAAGATTTCTTGGTTCTTTGTTTTGGGAGCTTGCTGAAGCCATAATGATCTGCCTGTTTATGTGATTTGATATTGACTGTTGTCTCCGAGCCATCAATAACATTATATTCGTTTATTTTATGTTTGCTTACTCTGTCCTAGCTTCTTGTTTTGATATGCCCAGATAGGCTGCTTGTGTGAGCTAGTTTGATGATTGGCACCTTGGAAGCTCTAACTTCCTGTCACCAGATGGTTAGATCTGTTACTAGGTATGTGAGCCCAGGAGTCTGTTTACTTTTCTTGTATGGATTCAGCTCAGGTGTCCAGGTAGTCAGTCACCAAGTGTGTGGTGCAGGCTCTCACCTACATTCCTGGATGGACGGGGGTGATTGGAGTAGGCACAGGTATCTGGCTGCAGTAGGGGATCATGCACTGAGCAAGAAAGGGGGCTGACGGCTGCCCCTGAGTGTCTGGGAGGAAAGCATGTCCCTGTTCCCTAGAGTGCATAGGGGGTGGGTTTTGCAGCCAGACTGTGGGCATCTAATGCTGTTGGCTGTAAGGACTGGGGGGCACCGCTTGTTCTTGGACTCCTGTCGCAGGTGGATAGGTGGCATGGGTGGAGCCACCAGTCCTCAGTCCCCTGATGTAGGCAGGTGAGGACCCTGCTAAATGGGCAGAGTGGTGTCAAATGTCACGAACCT
>NW_004444049.1:1502020-1503935 GCF_000243295.1 Trichechus manatus latirostris | reverse complement strand
CTACCATTTTATTATCTGATGTGATTTCCCTATGTGTTGTAAATTCTATCACTATGATGTAATAAGATGGATTAGCAGCAGTTATATTGATGAGATCTACAAGATTAGATAGTGTCTTAAGCCAGTCTCTTTTGAGATATAAAAGAGAGAAGCAAGCAGAGAGACAGGAGGACCTCATACCACCAAGAAAGCAGTGCCGAGAGCAGAGCACATCCTTTGGACCTGAGGTTCCTGTGCTGAGATGCTCCCAGACCAAGGGAAGACGAATGCATGATGAGAACCTTCCTCTAGAGCCAACAGGGAGAGAAAGTCTTCCCCTGAAGGCAGTGCCTTAAATTTGGGCTTGTAGCCTACTAGACTGTGAGAGAATAAATTTCTGTTTGTTAAAAGCCATCCACTTGTGGTATTTCTGTTACGGCAGCACTAGATGACTAAGACACCTTCTGGGGGAAGGTCCTTGTCATCAATCTTCCCCTGGTCTAGGAGCTTCTCAGTGCAGGGATCGCAGGTCCAAAAGATGAACTCTGCTCCCAGCTTTTCTTTCTTGGTGGTATGAGGTCCCTCTCCTCTCTGCTCGATTCTCTCTTTTATGTCTCAGAAGAGATTGACCCAAGATACAACCTAATCCTGTAGATTGTGTCCTGCCACATTAACATCATAGAGGTAGGATTTACAACACACAGGATAATCACATCACATCACAAAATGGAGGACAACCACACAGTACTGGGAATCATAGCCAAGCCAAGTCGACACACATTTTTGGGGGATACAATGCAATCCATAACAGACAGTGTGTGTTTGGCTGTGTATATTTTCAACAACACTAAAAAGTGCAGGTTTTGTAGCCAGACCACCAGGCTCTGCCACATGTTGGCTGGTGACCTGAGCAAGTGATTTAGCTTCTCTCTGCCTCAGTCCTTCTCATCTGTAAAATGGGGACAATAGTACCATCCTCAAGGAGATTCATAAGGATTAGATAAGTTAATACAAGTTAAGTGCTTAGAATGGAGCCCGGCACCCACCAAGCCCCCAGGAAATGCTAGCTGTTATTGTCACATATTAAATTTGGGGGTACAGTAGTCAGCCACACAGGCAAGGATTCTGCTCTTATGGGTAGATGGGCAGGGACCTTCTAGAAACTCCCGCAAGCAGAGCTTCCGCCCTGCCTGCAGTGTGGCTGACCCACGCTGTACTGTGGATTGCCTGGTGGCTGACTGTTCCTGGTCTGTCTTCTTTACTAGATTAGAGACTCCTGGTGGCAGGGTACCCTGTACCCTACTCGTCTTCGACTTCCCAGCACCTCGCAGGGAGTCTGGGCACAGCAGGTGCTCAGGAAACAATACAGACAAAGGAATGAACCGTAGGAGATAGTGCTATGGAGTGACTTGTGTCCCTCAAGGTAAGTTGAAGTCCTAACCCTGGTACCTGTGAACGTGAACTTGTTCGGAAATAGGGCCTTTGAAGATGTCATCGGTTAAGTTCACGTGAGGTCATACAGTGGTAGGTGCGTCCTAATCCCATCCAAATGGTGTCCCTATAAAAGAGAAGAGACACACACACAGGGAGGGTGTCCATGTGAAGACAGAGACCGATACTGGAGGGTCCCATCCGAGTGGTGTCCCTATAAAAGAGAAGAGAGACACACAGGGGGAGGACGTCCATGTGAAGACAGAGACCATATTGGAGGGTCCCATCCGAGTGGTGTCCTTATAAAAGAGAAGAGAGACACACATGGAGGGTGTCCATGTGTAGGCAGAGACCAGTATTGGAGGGTCCCATCCGAGTGGTGTCCCTATAAAAGAGAAGAGAGACACATACAGGGAGGGTGTCCATGTGAAGGCAGAGACCGATACTGGAGGGTCCCATCCGAGTGGTGTCCCTCTAAAAGAGAAGAGAGACACACACAGGGAGG
>NW_004444049.1:1498603-1501876 GCF_000243295.1 Trichechus manatus latirostris | reverse complement strand
CCCCCCCTTGGAGCCTCCAAAGGAATCAACAGGATCCATATCCTGATCTCAGACTCCCAGCTTCCAGAGCAGTGAGACCATACAGTTCTGTTCTTATGACTCCCCCAGTTTGTGGTACTTTGTTACGGCAGCCCCCGGGAACACCTACAGTGAGGTATCCCCAGTGAACAGGAGAAGAGAGGCTGAGGTCAAGGTGGGCCCAGGTTGCAGTGAGCAGGAACACAGTCAACATTCAAACCGCGGCCTTGTGAGCCTGAGCCCAGCGTGCATCTTGGGCGCCATAAGAAAGGCCTCGAGTAGGCGTTTTGCTGACACAGGCAGCATCTCTGACACTTGCGGACGAGTCTGGGGGGAGAAAGTATTAGCAATGTGGGGTTCAGACCTTGAAGTCAGGAAACTGGCTTTGGATCCAGACGCTCCTATTTATTTGCTGTGTGACCTTGGATAAATGTACTTCACCTCTCTGAGCCTCATTTTCCTCATCTGAGAAATGGGCTGAGGTCCCAATGATCTGTTGTCGTTGTTGTTAGGGGCTGTCGAGTCAGCCCTAAGTCATGGTGACCCCGTGCACAACGAAACGAAAGACTGCCTGGTCCTCGGCCATCCTCGTGATTGGTTACCAAGTGGACTTTGTGCTCCAGAGGGTTTTCATTGGCTGATTTTTAGAAGTAGATCAGCAAGCCTTTCTTCCTAGTCCATCTTAGTCTGGAAGTGCCACTGAAACTTGTTCAGCATCATAGCGACATGCAAGGCCCCACTGACAGACGGGTGGTGGCTGCCCGTGAAGTGTATTGGCCAGCAATCGAACCCGAGTCTCCCTCACGGAAGGCGAGAATTCTAGCACTGAACCACCCCTGCCTCTATGTACCCTCACTTTAAAGATGTGGAGATTGGGGCCCCGCGAAAGAAGGAGAAACAATAACCAACATTTCCTGTGTGCCTGCAAGGTGCTCACACACCGTGTGTCTCTTTCGCTCACAGCATTCCTGAGAGAGAACATCATCCCATCTTACCGGGAAGACTGAGGCTCAGAGCAGCAAGGAACTCGGTTCTTACTTTAAAAGGTAATTGGCAGCGAAGCTATAGCCATGAGCTGGCACTTCTCTCCCTGCCTCTGGGACAAAGGGCAGAGGGACCCACCCACCCAGCCCCATTGTCCCGCTGGTGGCCACAGGGCCTCTCTGAAGATCAGGAACCAGGCTCGGCCGCCTGCCCCGGAGCAGCAGCGCTCGGAGGATGCATTGCAACGCAGGACCATCCCCGCTGCCCCTGGTATAGGCCGGTCTCCGCGGGCACAGCCACACCCGCATGGCCGACTGCATAGGCAGGTTCCCTCCGTGCTCCAGGAGGTGATTAAGACGCTCGGGAGGGGGAGCAGGTAGAACAGGGTGCAGGGGCCTCTGCACCATCAGGTTCGGCTCATTTCTCTTCACTGTGCTCTGGAATGTACGCTCCGAGAGGCCCGCCCAGGCCTCCTGCCTTCCCAGCTCCAGAAGGAACGCATGCGCCCGGCTCCTGCCTGGCTGTGCCCCTGCCTTCAGCACGGCCCTTTGAGCACCCACAGGGCTACACCCAAGCCTGGCACGCAAGGCGTCCCTGCCAACTCCTGGGTCAGCCCTTAGTCCTGACCAAACCCTCCGCTCTGGCCACATTCCTTCCTGTCCCCGGGTGCATCAGGCACTTTTTTTTTTTAAATTGTGATTTAAATAATATGTAATGTATGTATAAAGCCGTGTTGCCATCAAGTTGATTCCAACTCATAGTGACCCTATAAAACCGAAAAAATCAAACCTGTTGCCATAGAGTTGATTCTGACTCATAGCGACCCTGTAGGACAGAGTAGAACTGCCCCATAGGGTTTCCAAGGAGCAGCTGGTGGATTTTGGTTAGCAGCCTGAAGTCTTAACCACTGTGCCACCAGGGCTCTGTATATATGTATATATATAAAAAACCAAACACATGGCTTTCAAGTCGATTCCAACACACAGCGACCATATGTATATACATGACGAAATATTCGCCATTTCAACCTTTTTGCGCATACAGTTCAGTGACATGAAGTATGTTCACCGTGTTGTGCAAACATCATCACTGTTTTCAAATTTTTGAATCACCCCAACAGAAACTCAGCAGCCTTGAAGCAGTAGCTCCCTGCTTCCTCCTCCCGCAGGCCCCTGGTAACCACTAATAAACTTTGGTCTCTATGCATTGCCTTTTTCTAGATATCTCGCATAGGTAGGATCACACACGTCTCCTTTCGTGACTGATTTATTTCACTTGGCATGCTGTTTTCCAGGTTCATCCACATCGTGGCATGCATCAGGGTTTCATTCCTGTTAAGGGCTGAATAATATTCCATTGTCTGGATGCCCCACCTTTGTTGATTCATTCTTCTGTTGATGGACACTTGGGGTGCCATGCACTTCCCTGCCTTCGAGCCTATGACCCTCCACCAGGCTTGCCCTCTTCACCTCCAATTCTCTCACTAGGGTAATAGAACAAATTTAGAGTCAGATCAACGTGAATTCAAGCCCTGGCGTTGCCTACTTATTGAGCTGCAAGATGCTGAGCAGGCACCCAAACCTCTCTGAGCTTGTTTCTCCATGTATAAAATGCCATTCGGTTCAACACGTTTTTATTGAGCTTCTACTGTGTCTACAACAGTCCGGGGGTTCCGCCACAGGCAATGCTTACTTCTTACTCTCTATCCTTTTGTACCTTTTAAATGCTGTACCTGTGCAAGTATTACTTATTTAAATTTTTTAAAAAAATAATTACCAATGAAATGAGAGTTCTGAAAGGGGAAGATATCGCACTCCAAGGGCTGCCATGAGGATGAAGTGAAGTCAACATGTAAAGTGCCAGGTCTGGTAATGCTTGTTAAATCACTGCGATCCCTACCTCCTCCAATACACCCCCGCCAGTGAGACCCGATGCCCCGCCTCTGGTGTCTCATAGCACCTTGATTTTGTACTGTTTCGTCCATCCATCCATCCATCCATCCATCCATCCATCCATCCATCCATCCACACACCCGCTGACCCATCCACCTACTGATACATCCATTTACCCATCCATCCACCTATCCATCCACACACCCACCGACCCTTCCATCTACTGATACATCCATTTACCCATCCATCCACCTATCCATCCACACATCCACTGACCCTTCCATCTACCCATCCATCCATTTACCCATCCATCCATCCATCCATCCACACACCCGCCGACCCATCCACCTACTGATACATCCATTTACCCATCCATCCA
>NW_004444049.1:1489267-1498136 GCF_000243295.1 Trichechus manatus latirostris | reverse complement strand
CAGCAAGTCAGGACTCTGGCTCACAGGCTGCGAAGACTGATGAATCCCAAGATCAGCAGGAAAGACAGCAGGTAAGCTGCTAGCTAAAGTCTCAAAAACTGAAGTTCAGACAAACAGGAACCAGCTGCAGGATCCAGTGGGGGCAAAAGCCCGCCAGCCTTGCCAGAAAGTTCACCTACATTGAATGCAGTCCACACCCCCAAGGAAACTCCCTTTCAACTGTTGGGCTACTCACAGCAGATCCCACCATGGAGGTGACCACATTATATCAGTATCAACATGGAGATGATCACATTATTATATGACTGCCAAACTACATCATAACTGCCAAACCACTGAGAATCAAGGCCCAGCCAAGTTGACACACAACCTTAACAATCACACCATCTATCCACCTATCCATCCAGCCAACTAGCCAGCCATCTACCCATCCATTAATCCACTCATCCACCTATCCACCCACCCATCCATCCCCCATAATTCATCCATGCATGCATGCATGCATGCATCTATCCATCCATCCATTTACCTGTCCACCCATCCTTCCATCCATCCGTCCATCCATGTACCCACGCACCTATCCATCCCCCATACATTCATCCATCCATTCCTCTATCCGTCCATCCAGCCCCTCATCTATCCCCTACCTGTCCATCCCCCATACATTCATCCATCCATTCCTCTATCCGTCCATCCACCCACTCATCCATCCCCTACCTGTCCACCCCCATACATTCATCCATCCATTCCTCTATCCGTCCATCCACTCACTCATCCATCCCCTACCTGTCCACCCCCATACATTCATCCTGTCATCAATTATTTACTGCATACCCACAATGTGTTCAGGTCCTCTGCCAGGAGAGTAGGAAATAATGACAAATAAGACAGTCCTAGTCCTTCCCCTCGTGGATCTTACTGCTATGTGGGGGAAAGACACTGTTAGAAAGTATTTATGTACAGCATACCAGTTTGATAGATCAAGTACAGAGTATAGGTACTCCATAGAGCATGTGATGACAGCACATGATTTGGATTCAAAGAGAAGAAGCATCTAACCTGAGACCTGAAGATAGAGGTAGAGGTAGAGGGAAGGATGTTCCTCGTGTAGGGCAGGAGATAGGAAGGTAAGTGGAGAGAGTGTGCCTGGAGCACTGAGTTTGAGGTTGAGAATGGTGAGGGGCTGGAGAGGTAATGACTGACTTCATTGATCATGTAAGGACTTTGAACTTTGTCCCAAGAGCAGGCTTCCAAGGGCCTTAAGCAAAGGAGGGACATGGTAAGGCTCTAGTCTTAGAAAGATAGCTGTGGCTGCAATGGGGACAGTGACTTGGAGTGGAGGGGTAGGGGCCGGAATGGTGCAAGGAAGCCAGTGGAGAGCTGGCCCGGGCATGGCCTGGGCAGGAGAGGGTCATGGGGCAGTGCAGATCAAGAGAATGTGGTGGGGTCAAGAGATTCCAAATGTTTACAATAAAAATCTCCACTGTACTGAAAAGTTGAAAGAATAGTATATCACGACAGTGGCTTCACCAGGATTTTGGTGTCACCCAGTGAGGTAGCTCGTGGTATCATCCCACAGGGAGGATGGGGCCAGCTGGAGAACCCCCCTTGGTGAGCAAAGTGGCCTGGCCCCACCCAGCCCCTTCCCCCACAGGGCCAAGCACCACAATGTGCAGCCCCATCCCCCAGGGCTCCCCACAACTCTTCCCCTCTCCCATTGGCCAAGGTAGAGACCCTCCTTTCTGCCCAATGGCAGGGGGAAGGGAGGACAGGGTGGGGGTAAGGGGGTGGTGAATAGTTACCGCACTGGGTGACACCAACCCTAGTGACTGGCCGGGTGGCGGGGAGGGGGATGACAAGTTACTGCACTGGGTGACGGTGACACCAACCCTATGACCCCGCTGCCTTGGCGGCCCCTCCCCTGGCAGCACCAGCACACCCGCTGCCCCAGACCCCGGGGTCATTTTGGTGTCACCCCCTCTGACAGTGTCAGGGGGTGCAGTCTGCATGCCCCCGAACCCCTCTAGGACACCACTGTACCATGAGAACTGTTGGTCACCACAGAGACTCGACAGTCATCAACACGTCTCCCATTTTGCTTTCTCTCAATAGGTAGCAAGATAAAACCAAACCAGTCACCAGTGAAGCTGATTCTGACTCCTGGCGACCCCGTGAGTATCAGAGTAGAACTGTGCTCCACAGGGTTTTCAATGGCTGATTGTTCAGAAGTCAACGGCCAGGCTGTTCTTCCAAGGCACCTCTGGATGGACTCGAACTCCCAACTTTTGGGTTAGCAGCTGAGCACATCGATGGCTTGCACCACGCAGGGACTCCAGCAAGACAGATGGATTTCCTTTTTTCTGAACCATTTGAATATACGTCACAGACCTCATGAGGCATCACACGTCCTGAGAATAAGCACATTCTCCTCCGTAACCACAAGACCAGGGTCGCACGTCAGAAAGTTAACAGGAAAGTCAGCGAGTGGCCAGCCCGTGGCCACGTTTCCCCAACTGCCCCAGGAATGTCTTTCGTAGTTGGTTTTTGTTTGTTTTGGAAACTGGGCTCCAGTCAAGCTTCTGGCATTTCATCGGGTTCTGTGTGCTGAGTCTCCAAGGAGGATTCAGGAGGTGGAGCGGATGGGGCTGGGTGATTACCTGGGTGTTGGAGGAGGAGGACAGGGAGGAGTCCCCGAAGACAGCCCAGTTTCTGGCTTGGGCAGCCCCGGGTGCGATCCCCCAGGTGAGGAATTCTGGAATGGGAGCTGGTCTCAGGGGAAGAGAACCCGTTTGGGAAGTGCTGAGTGTAAGCAGGTGTCTGGCAGGCAGGTGGAGAGGCAGGTGTGCCGAGGATGCCGGCAGGAGATACAGATGGGGGTCATCCACATCTGGATGGGGATTGAAGCGTCAGGAAGGATGAGATTGTCCGGAAAGCACAGGCGGAGAGGAGAGGAGGGCTCGGACAAAGCCCTAAGGAGCCCCAGTGTTCAAGGGGCCACCAGAGGGCACCAAAAAACCCCCAAACCCACTGCCATCAAGTCAACTGACCGTAGCGACCCTATAGGGCACCGTAGAATTGTCCCATAGGGTTTCCAAGGCTGTAATCTTTACGGAAGCAGACTGCCACATCTTTCTCCTGCGGAGCAGCTGGTGGATTCCAACCACCAACCTTTCGGTTAGCAGCCAAGCGCTTAATGACTGCGCCACCAAGACTCCTTTACTAGCGCGGCAGGAGGACTATTATTACTGTAATTCCTGTTACTACTCCTATATTAACCTCCAGTTTCCGTGGAGTCGACTCGGGCTCCTGGTGACCCCACGTGTGTCAGAACTGTGCTCCATAGGGTTTGCAGTGGCTGATTTTTCTGAAGTAGATCGCCAAGCCTTTCTTCTGAGGTGCCTCTGGGTGGACTTGAACCTCTAACCCTTACTTTGCAGCGAGCAGGTTAACGCTTTGCACCATCCAGGGAACTCCTCTCCTACATTACAGTTGAGGAAACCGAGGCACAGAGCAGTAAAGTTGCCTATCCAAGGTCATGCAGCCAGGAGGTTGCAGAGCCAGGTTCCAGACCCTGGTGGCCTGTCCCCACATATCAGGCCACCTCGCAGAGTGGGTAGCTTTCAACTGGCCACCAACACTTGTTTGCCGTCAGGTGGGCTGGAATGCCATCAAATGCCGTCAGGAGGCCCAGGGATACCATCTCGTCCGGGTGTGTGGTCCACTCTGGCAGCTGCCCCTGGCCTGGCCTCGCTGAGACCACAGGTGAGTCTGCCAGGCACTGGGGGCAGAACTGCAGGTGCAGTCCCAAGCCAGGTGATGCCGGCTGTCAGTGTGGACGCTACTGTCCTTGTGTTTCAGCCAAGAGCCCCCTCCAGAGCCGAAAGCGTGGCCTGGCCCCCAGGACAGCCGGCAGCCTCCTGACCCCCTCTTTCTCTACCATTTGTCTCTGGCGGCTTTGTTGAACCAGAAGCCCTGGAGAGCCCCCGCCCGCCTCTTCCTGCTCACCTGCCCCATGGAGGGAGGTTTCCTGTTGTTTCAGGTTTTATGAGCGGTCTTCATTCTCTTTCTCATGGATGACTGAGGCTCACTATCCCCAGGCAGGTTCCTGCTTGGCCGTAGGTGGGAGTCCCAAGCGTCTGCGCCCTCCCACGCGCAGGGGCTGAGCTAACTCAGCCTCCAGGTGGGGAGGAACCTGCCGCGGGCCGTGGGAAAGGGGCACGGAAGGGGGACCCCATGGCCAGCGGGCTAGGGGGTTTGTCTCGGCTGTCCTGGGACCCCCAAGGCCCCAGGCCACCGCCAAAGGGCAGGGGTGAGCAGAGAGGAACTTTCTCCTTCCCTCTTGTGGGACTCCTCTCCCTCAGGCCGAGCAAACCTGAGCCCCCAATTCTCTAGGAAGAAGGGGAGGAGGGCCGAGCAGTGGTAACGAGGCCTCTGGGAATACTGCCTCCCACCTTGCCTTTGCATCTGCTTGCTCCCGGACTCTCCTAACACGGCTCACTCTTACCCTTCTTGGCTCACCTTCACTGTGGCTTCTTCCAGGAAGACCACTGGGCTTCCCTGCTGCCTCTCCCCACCCCCATGTTCCCAGAACTCCCCACCTTCCCTGGGTTCCAGGAGGGCCAGGGCCGCGTCTTGTCCACCCTGTATCCGCAGCACCTAGCCTCACGTTATTTCTGACGGCCGCGGGGATGGGTGTCCTGGGCTTGCGGTGGTGGGAACAGGAGGTGGCCTGGGTATCTTTCTCGCCTTCCCAGGACCAAGCTCATTCACCCTGAGGCCCTGGCTTCTCTTTCCCCTCTGGGACCCAGGCCAGCCAGGAGCAGAGCAGAGAGCACAGGGAGGCGGCTCTTAAGCAAGAGAGAGCCGGCGGAGATGTGAGTCTGACCAAGGGGGTGTCTTGGCAGGGTGATCTCCCAGAGTGTAACTTTATGGCCTGGGAACTTGGGGTTGGGAGACGTCGCCCTGGGAAGGGTGGGCCAGTGTTCCAGGCAGGAGGAACAGCAAGTGCAAAGGCCCTGGGGCAGGAACCAGCTGGGCAGGTTGGAGGCCGTAGGAAGGCCAAAGTGCATGAGTGAGGCTGAGTGAGCTCTGGGTGTTGTTCCACAGTGTGTCAGGAGCCAGTGGAAGGGCGGTGGGGACGCTTTCGTGACACGGGTCCCCCAGCTGCCTCTGCCATCCTGCAAATGGTTTGGGAATATTCACGGAAGGCCCAGTAAGGAAAGCATCCCATGCCGGGGGCGGAAGGAGCACTTCTCAACTTCTGGTCCCTGGAATTCATATCAGATGTTGAGAAACAGGTCAGGGGCAAAGAGAGCGTGTTCTTCAGCCTTCCTCAGGGATGCGGACAGTGAGCAGGGAGCACTCTAGCCTGGAAGCAAAAGCGGCTGACTGGCCCCTGTCTGGATATAAGCTGTGTACACAAAAGCACGGGTCATACTGTATAAAGGTATTTATATTACAGAAAGAGCTGTTCTTTGCCTCTTATTGGAGGGGACACAAATTTCTTTAGGGACTGGCTAGGTGTCTGGAGGCTGCTCTCCCTGCTGGGGTCCCGCCCCTGGATCCCTGGGTCTCTCGGGGGTGAAGGCATGCCCTCTCTGATCTCCCCAGTGCTGGAAGGAGACACTATCACTGTCCCTTCTAGATTAGTAAGAAAACCGAGGCTCAGGGAGCTTTGGAGTTTTGGAAACCAGTTGCCATTGAGTCGACTCTGACTCCTGGAAACCCTGTGTGTGTCAGAGTAGAACTGTGCTCCATACAGTTTTCCTGGTTGACTTTTTGGAAGTTGATCGCCAGGCCTTTCTTCTGAGGTGCAGCTGGGTGGTTTTGAACCACCAACCTTCCAGTTAGTAGCCCAGCGCTTAGCTGTTTGCACCACCCAGGAAGCTCTGGAGTCATCCCTGAGTCACAGACCAGATTGTACAGAAAATGAGCCCAATGCCTGACTCCAAGTCCCATGCCCTTTTAACAAACATCTTATTGTGAAATAGTTCATTCACACCGAAGAATAGAAGTGGTGTTTTGTAAGACGAAAATAAGAACAGGGACACCCACGAACCACTGCCAGCTTGAGAAATAAAACCCATCAGGAGCCCTTGACCCACTGCCTCCCACCGTCCTCCCCAGAGATAACCATTCTCCCAGAGTTTGCTTTGATCGTCACTCATCCTGCGTTCCTTCCACCTTCTGCGGACGGCTTTGTGGCTTTATAATGTCCACAGCATGTTCGTACCGGCAGACCCCGGATTACGTCCAACTTTCATACAACCCATAGTTAGGAACCAACCCCAGAAAGCCTATTATATTAAAAATTTGCGGTACATGCAATAGTTCATAATAACAAATGGGTGCTATTTTGCGACGCACATCAAAACATCATTATTATTGACAGAGACTGGAGAAACCCTGATCATACAGCCCCCGGACACCCTCTTAATGCAGTACTGAAGTCACTCCTGAGGCTCACCCTTCAGCCAAAGACTAGACAGGCCCATAAAACACAACGAGACTAAATGGGCACACCAGCCCAGGGGCAAGGACGAGAAGGCAGGAGGGGACAGGAAAGCTGGCAATGGGGAACCCAAGGTCAAGAAGGGGAGAGTGTTGACATGTAGTGGGGTTGGCAACAAATGTCACAAGACAATATGTGTGCTAATTCCTTAACGAGAAACTAATTTGCTCTGTAAACCTTCATCTAAAGTACAATAAAAAAGAGAAAAATAAAAAACCATTATTATGACTGTATTATGTTAAAGATGTTTAGTGTATCTAGAAGTATTTCTTTAATGTGTATTATGCATAGAAAGGTACACTATATACTATCTACTAAGACAAACATTTGACTGACATTAGAGACGAACTGTACCTGTTTCAACTTATGTACAAATTTGACTTAAAGACAAACTTAGGAACAGAACTTGTCTGTAATAGGGAACTGCCTGTATGGAGAACATATGTTTTATATATAATGTATGTACATTAGAGGAAGGTGCTCAAAATGTTTTCAGTGACCGGGGTGCTTGATCACTAAATAGGGCCCCTCTATGAGTCCCTGGGGCTGCTGTAACCAAGTACCACCAACGGGTGGCTTATAAGAACAAAAATTTATTCTCTCACAGTTCTGGAGGCTGAGAGTCCAAGATCAGGGTGTCGGCCGTGTTGATTCCTTCCCAAGGGCTCTAGGGGAGGCTCCTTCCTTGTCTCTTCTGCTCCTGGTGGCCCCAGGCATTCCTGGGCTTGTGGCTGCATCACCCCAACCTCTGTCTCCATCTTTACACGGCTGTCTTCTCCTCTTTCATAAAGACCCCACCTAGATGGGATTGGGACCGGATGTGAACTGATAACATCTGCAAAGATCCTACTTCCAAACAAGGCCACGTTCACAGCCACTGGGGGTGAGGACTTCTTTTTAGGGGACACCACTCAATTCATAACAGAAGGGGTGTTTCCGTGAAGCTGGATCAGCACATTCAATCCGTAACACCCCCTGGAGAGTGAGGATGTCCCTAGCATTGCCTCTCTGTCTGGGTGGGGACAACGTCTTATGCCTCCCGGTACCCTGGCTGTTCAGTGGGATGGGGACGAGGGGGTCTGTCCAGGCTGCTGGGGAGATAACTCAGTAGCTCTGGGTGGTTTGGTTAAGAATTGGTGAGAACTAGAGCAGAGCAGCCAGATTGTGCCCCCCGCCCTGCCCCAGGCAGCTTCTGTTCATCCCCTTCAGCCTCCCCTATCAGATTAGCTCGGAGATTCCATTGCGATTTGGCCCCTGCTGCCCTTTCTCCTTGCACCTGCCCTTGTCCTGTGGGGCAGGTCTCACGTTGTCATTAATGAGATTGCGGGGTATTTGTTTAAGGGTGTCTTCTCCCCGGGTCCCTCCGTCCCTGCTTCCTCAATGCCCATGAGAGATCACGGAGGACCGAGTGAATGAGGCCCACGGCAGGTAACCCAGGCCCTCCACGGCCTGGTCCAAAGGGGACTGCAGAGTGTGAGATGTTCAGCCAGCCCTGAGGAAGGAAGTACTCAGGGTGGTTTTATTGCTGGGATCTTTCCTGGGGCAGTGAGCACATCAGGCCACTTGGTCTGGGCAGCCGGAGGCTCTGGGGGTGTCTTAGTCACCTGTTGTTGTTAAGTGCCGTCCGGTCACTTTTCACTCATAGCGACCCCACGTACAACAGACAGAAACACTGCCCAGTCCTGCGCCATCCTCACAATCATTGCTATGCTTGAACCCATTATTGCAGCCACTGTGTCAGTCCATCTCATTGAGGGTCTTCTTCTCTTTCTCTGACCTTCTGCTTTACCAAGCATGATGTCCTTCTCCAGGGACTGATCCCTCCTGATAACATGTCCTAAGTACGTGAGTCAAAGTCTCACCATCCTTGCTTTTAAGGAGCGTTCTGGCTGCACTTCTTCCAAGACAGACTTGTCTTAGTCACCTAGTCTACTGAAACGAAAACCCAGAAGTGAGTGGCTTTAAAGAACAGGAATTTCTTGTCTCACAGTTTTGAAGGCTTGAAGTCCAAATTAGGGCATTGGCTCTAGGGGAGGGTCCTTCCTTGTTGGTAGCCCCAGGCATTCCTTGGAGTCTGACTTCCCCCTGTGTGTCTGTCTCTGTGTCTATTCTGTTCTTTTTATAACTCAGAAATGATTAGATTTAGGACTATTCTACTCTGGTACGTCCTCATTAACATAACAGAGTGTCTTAGTCATCTAGTGCTGCTATAACAGAAATACCACAAGTGGATGGCTTTAACAAACAGAAATTTATTCTCTCACAGTCTAGGAGGTTAGAAGTCTGAATTCAGGGTGCCAGCTCCAGGGGAAGGCTTTCTCTCTCAGCTCTGGGGGAGGGTCCTTGTCATCAATCTTC
>NW_004444049.1:1486394-1487416 GCF_000243295.1 Trichechus manatus latirostris | reverse complement strand
AGAGGGATTTCCTGGCTATACTGCTATTGTGTGCACGCTACAGAACTCCCAAGTGAAGGGGCTGAAGCAACACAGGTGTGTTTTATTTCACTTAGGCAGTCCCGTGGGGATGGCTCCTGGGGGTTTGCATCTCGGAGCTACCCTTTGCTCAGTATGTCAGTGAGCTCCGTCTCCAGATTCCCAACAGCTATTCGTCTTCCACATTCAAAAATGAGAAACTCTCAAGACTGCAAGTGTCGTCTGTATTTTTCACAGCACTGTATTTTCACGCTTTTAAACAGTAACGCGTGACCCGAACAAGCAGCCGAAGTCAATGGCAGTGAAATACTACCGGTGGAGAACGCGAGAACGTTGACGGAACGTGAGGAATGTGACCAACGTCACTGAATCACAGCACGCTGAATCGATGAACGGGTGTATGCACTGCTGTGTGTGTTTTTAGCAAAATTAAAATAAAAAAATGTGAAAAGCAGACAGCACACCAGAAAAACATCATTTTTTATTATTATTATTATAAACTCCTACATTGTGATAATATCGTTGTTGTTGTTAGTTGCTAATTCTGACTCATGGTGACCCCGTGGGTTGCAGAGTACAGCTGCTGCCTAGGGTTTGTAAGGCTGTGACCTTTTGGAAGCAGACTGCCAGGCCTCTCTTCCAAGGTACCTCTGGGTGTATTCCAGTTGCCAACCTTTTGGGCAGTAGTTGAACGCTTAACTGTTTGCGCCAGCCAGCCACCCTTCCAATATCATAGGTAGTATTTTAATAAGATGTAAAAATGATCTCTATCTGATACAGACATTTGATGATAGAAAACATTAAAAGAAGGGGACATTAACACAAGATAAATACCAAATAAAAATCATTAAAAATGTAAAGCTAATTCCACAAATATTTAATACTTAAAAGATGAATTGGCTTATCTGATATTCTCGGTCTTTATTTCGTGACGAACATCCAGACCTGGGGAACTTCCTCTCATGCGCTGTCGATCTTGGTCAAATTGTCAGGAGTGTGTTCAA
>NW_004444049.1:1479017-1483904 GCF_000243295.1 Trichechus manatus latirostris | reverse complement strand
AGCGTGGATGTAATTACCCTCCATTGGACAGATGAGGAGATTGAGGCTTAGTATGGGTTATGCACCTTGCCCGAGGCCATAGGCAGGTAACCTTGAGAACTGAGAGTGTGGTCTACCTCTGCCTGGCTCTCCTCCCTACAATGGCCAGGCACTTTATAGGTGCCTCGGGCTGGCGAGCACAATGAGGTTGTCAAGAGAAGCAAGTTAGTTGGGAAATGGCTTATGACTTGCTTTTAAAATATAATTATACAGATGAAAGAGACAAAGGGCTTTGTGCCTATGCAGGAGGCCATGAGATGCCCTAAAAGTGGTGCCTTCTCTGTGCCTGTTGTTGTGCTGGGGGAGTTTCAGACAAGAGGGCAGAGAGGCAGGTCCATAAGCCCTCAGGGGGCACCTGGGGTCAGCACCTTGGTGGGCCCATCCCTGACCGAAGGGTTTTGCCCTTAGCTTTAGGGGCCTGAGGAGTCCTTGGGTGGTGTGAACGGTGAATGTGCTTGGCTGCTAATCAGAAGGCTGGAGGTTTGAGTCCACCCAAAGGTGCCTTGGAAGAAAGGCCTGGCTATCTATTTCTGAAAACTCAGCCATTGAAAACTCTACAGAGCACAATTCTACTCTGATGCACGTAGGGTTGCCAAGAGTTGGGTTGACTCGATGGCAACTGTTTTTTTGTGGGGCCCTGGAGCCCTGGTGGTGTAGTGGTTAAGAGCTACCGCTAGCTACGCAGCTGCTAACCCAAAGGTCAGCAGTTGGAATCCACCAGCCGTTCCTTGGAAACCCTATGGGGCAGTTCTACTCTGTCCTATAGGGTCGCTATGAGTTGGAATCAACTCAACGGCGATGGTTTGGTTTTTTTCAGGTTGGAGACACGTTTGATGTAGCAGCAAAAGCATAGGCTTTGGAGCCGGAGAGTCTTGGATTCAAGTCCTGCCTTGAACAAATTATGAGCTGAGGGTTTTGAACACATTAGGGAATCTCTCTGAGCCTCAGTGTTCTCATCCATAAAAGGATGTAGGATACACTTGGTGATTTTCTTATCCTCACTTCACCCAGAGCTGCCCATGCTCCCAGGGACATGACACATACTAACCATGCCTATGATATGCACAGTGGCGGACTCAAATGTCAATTAATCGGTTTACAGTGAGAAATGGAGCTGCCATGGAAACCAGAACACTTGGGCCGATGGTCTCTCCTGCTTTCAGGCTGCCTGGACCTCAGTTTACTCATCTGTGAAATGGGAAGAATACAGGAATAGCCATATGGGGAATTAAGAATTAGAAGAGATGAATAAATAAAATGTTATATCTGTATTTCTTTCCCTTTCTCCTTGTTTACCGACCTTGCACCCGTTGCCTTCAGGTCGATTCTGATTCATAGTCAGTATCCCTATAGGACAGAGTAGAACTGCCCCACAGGGTTTCCTGGGAGCGCCTGCTGGGCTCCAACGGCCAGACGTTTTGGTTAGTGGCTGAGCTCTTAACCACTGCACCACCAGGGCTCCACTGACCTTACAGGAAATGCAAAAAGTGTTGATTGTAATAGTTGATGTGGCCCAGCAGATGAAGCCCCTGGCTCCCACCCCTCAGCAAGGAAAGGCACGCCCTGGGGGATTGGATTAGCTGGGCTGCACTGGAGACCCACTGATAAAATGCTTCGTTTTTGATTATCCCTTAAAGTGACCACTTCTTGGTTACTACAACATGGTGACCAGTCCTGGCTCAGGCCCCAAACTAGCTGAATTCCTGTGGGCAAATCACTTTGCGTCTCTGGGTCTCAGCTTTCTCACCTCAGACGGGAGGGTATCCTCCAAGGCCCGCGCTGTCCCCCACATGGCTGTTCCAGCTCACATCTTCCCGATTGTATCGCCACAACAATATCCATTAAATTGCTTTTCATATTCCAGATAGATTGCAGCACACCTTGATCTCCAGGATGGAGGCTGGACCACTCCCGCAGCTCAGCAGGAACCCTGCTCTTTAGGCTGCTTACCCCATACCCGACTCGACAGTACCTGAAAACACCTCGTGCTCATTGCCCTTGAGTAGATTCCGATTCATAGCGACCCTATAGGACAGAGTAGAACTGCCCCATAGAGTTTCCAAGGCTGTCATCTTTACGGAAGCAGACTGCCACATCCTTCTCCCGCAGAGTGACTGGTGGGTTCAAACGGCTGACCTTTCGGTTAGCAGCCGAGCGCTTAACCACTGCACCCCCAGGGCTCCTTTTGTCTCTCTAGGTGGTGGTGTTGTTAGGTGCTGTCGAGTTGGTTCTGACTCACAGTGACCCTACGTAGAACAGCATGAAACACTGCCCAGTCCTGTGCCATCCTCACAATTGTTGCTATAGTTGAGCCCATTGTTGCAGCCACTGTGCCAATCCATCTCTTTGAGGGTCTTCCTCTTTTTCGCTGACCCTCTACCTTACCAAGCATGATGTCCTTCTGCAGCGACTGGTCCCTCCTGATAACATGTCCAAATTACCTAAGATGAAGTCTTTCCATCCTCCTTTCTAAGGAGCATTCTGGATGTACTTCTTCCAAGACAGATCTGTTCCTTCTTCAGGCAGTCCGTGGGTATATTCAATATTTTTCACCAACACCATAATTCAAAGGCATCGATTCTTCTTCAGTCTTCCTTATTTATTGTCCAGCTTTCACACGCATATCAGGTGACTGAAAATACCATGGCTTGAGTCAGGCGCACCTTAGTCCTCAAGCTGTGGATGGCATTAAGTATTCTTTCATTTTGTAAGTACGATGATTTACTTAGTCCAGGTGATTGAGGTGTATGCTTTTCCTTACTGATTTTGCAATTTGGAGGAATGAAATGAATGAATGAAATTCGGGATTTTCATTTTCCTGGAGCTACACCAGATGGGCTTCTCCCTTCTCTGCTTGGAAAACTCTTTATCCTTCAAGATCCAGCTCAGATGTTAACTTGGGGCCTCTGTGAGGTTCCCCCCTCCTCTGTGGTCCCACAGCACCAGATCACACACTCTTTACAGGATAGGAGACCTAGGCCAGTACCTGGCTCATAGGTGCTTGGGCAAATGTTCATGGAATGAATGGAAGTCTACCCTGTTGAACAAAATTTGGCATTTCTTAGGAGACAGGCATTTTACAAGCTATGGTGCAAATAAGGGTTGGATGAATTAAGCAGGTACACCCAAGGAGGGCTGGAAATTTTCTTCTGTTCTAGACCCAAGATGGGGAGCTGGGGGACTTGGGAATTTCTGGTGTGTGGAGGGGGAATGGTGGCTGCAGAACACCTCCTGGAACTCAGTGATCATCTTTACAATCTGAAAGCAGCAAAAAACTAAGGGCCAGAGCTGAAAGCTAATATTTATATGTAGTCACTCAATAAGCACTTATTAAACAAAAGAATAAATGAATGAAAGGAAGATGTGATGCTGGACTCTGGGAGGCAAGTCAGTCCAAGGAAGCCCTTGTTCTCAGTGAGCTCACATCGGAAAATCAAGGAATCCACCTCAGAAGAATTCTCCCCACCCCATGCAGCCTTTAGACCTGATTTGTGCAGGGGCTCCTGGCTGCCTCACCGACAGGCAACGACGTCCTGACAGTTTGGTTTGCGAAGAGTTTATGCTCCAGGAGTCAAACCCTTCCGGGGGCTGGGAAGCGGGGAGCATCTGCTTTAGCTTACTATAGGGTATTTATTAATCTCTGTGTCTGCAACACCTCGCAAAGGACTGGGCACACCACTGTTAGATGCTGTAGAGTCGTTTCGACTCATAGCGACCCCATGTACAGTAAAACACCGCCAGGTCAGCGCCATCCTCACAAGCATTGCTATGCTTGAGCCCACTGTTGCAGCCACTGTGTCAATCCGTCTCGTTGAGGGTCTTCCTCTTTTTCACTGACCCTCTACTTTACCAAGCATGATGTCCTTCTCCAGGGACTGGTCCCTCCTGATAGCATGTCCAATGTACGTGAGATGAAGTCCCGCCATCCTTGCTTCTAAGGAGCATTCTGACTGTACTTCTTCTAAGACAGATTTGTGCCGTTCTCCTGACAGACCAAAATGGGCACAAAGTAAAAAAAAAAACCAAACCCGTTGCCGTCGAGTCGATTCCCACTCATAGCGAACCGTAGGGTTTCCCAGGAGCAGCTGATGGATTTGAACTGCCGACCTTTTGGTTAGCAGCTTACAAATGTTTGCAGAAAGGACAAACGTGATCACCCGGATGGAGGGCCTCGCCAGCCAGGCTCCCAACCAGTTGCTTTACGGATGCTCTGTTCCTCCAAACCACCTTGCAGGTAGGTCTGTACCATTTGCCCAGTGTACAGGTGAGGCACTGACTCCCAGAGGGGTTTCGATGTCGCTCAGGCCAACGCCAAGGGTAAAAGTAGCACCGCGGGGAGGTGAACCAGCGCGCCTGCCTCCAAAGCCGGCATTCCCGCCACGCGCGCATCTTTGCCTGCTTTGGTACAGTAGGTGAAGCTCAACAGCAGCTCTGGCGCAGAAGCCGCGTCCTTTCGCATGCTGCACCAACGCGCTCCGGGAGGCCGCCTGGGGAGCGTCTGGAGGCGACTCTCGCGGCTTCCGCCAGCCCCGCGGCCCCTGGTGGGCGTGCGCCCCCCTCCCCCTCCGAGCCGGGTGTACCGCACGCTAGGAAGCGTCTGGCGCAGGACCTGAAGCACAGCTGAAGGTCATGCTGTTCCGGCGGCGGTACAGGGAGATTTTGGGGGTCGCCCCGCTAGGATCGGTGCCCCGAGCCATCAGTCGCTCCGCAGCAGCCCCCAGAGGGGCTCGGGGCGGCGCTTGGGTCGCGCAGCCAATCAGCGCTCGGAACGCGCCACCGCCCCGACCTGAGGAGGCGGCGCTTGCGCAGTGGGCACCCTCCTCGGAGGGCGGGGCGGCCGGCCCGCCG
>NW_004444049.1:1476078-1478239 GCF_000243295.1 Trichechus manatus latirostris | reverse complement strand
GTGCGCTGCCTTGGGCACCTCTCTTGCGGGGTCCGCCGTGGCCCGAGTACAGCCCAGAACCCTCAGGAGTGGACGTCCCTTCCTTTCCCTCACCCCATTATTATATTTGAGACAGTTACAGCGTCCCATAAACTCACCTTTAACTTTTCCTGCCTTCCTAGCTGCTGCCGGCTGTATAAACCTGCTGTATTTCCTTTGTGGAATTTTTTTTTTTTTTTGGTGCTATAAACTGTAACTTAGGTTGACTGATCAACTGTTGTAACCACTGAAAAACACCTCTCTCGGCCCTTACCGAATCCAGTTCTTTTTACCGCTCTCCAAATCCAAGAATTCAGGGAGCTGTCAGTCCTTCCCAGGAGCTGAGTGTACACATTCTTGCAAGATGCCTGGTGGATTTGGTACTTGTCACTGTTACTGGCTGTGTGCTCCTTCTGTGCTTTTCCTGAAAAAAAAAAAAAAAAAAGATTGGGTGGTATGTGTTTTGACTTTTTCTCCCCCACCGGGAAATAGGGGGAAAAAAAAGAGATTACAGAAGGACACTTGTTTTCAACAATAACAAAAATATAGCTTTGCAAACAAAATCCCTTAGGGTTTGTCCTTTATGGGACGTGTAGTTCTGCTTAGTCTTTCGTGCTTCACTGGGTTACCGTTGATGTTAACGTCTTTGTCTGGTGTTAAACTGCCGTACGTTTTGCATGTGTATGCGTTCCCGCTTTGTATATGGAACGTAACAATCAGACCTGAGAATGAGGTGGATGCCTTTTCTTTTATTAACTAAAAAACAAAAACCTGTTCCCCTCTAGTCAGTTCTGACTCAGGGTGACCCTGTGTGTTACACAGCAGAAGTACTCCATTCTTGTCTGTAATTATGGAAGTAGATCGCCAGACCCTTCTTCCATGCAGTGCTGGGTGGGTTCAAACCGCCAACCTTTAGCTTAGCAGCTAATCTCAGACTGTTTGCTATACCCAGGCTCCTGTGTATTAGCTGTAAAACCCAACCAAACCCATTGCCGTCGGGTCGATTCCAAGCTGTAGATACCTGTAAAGTTGTAGACCTGTGAGGACCTTTGTTTTGCTCTGACCGACTCTGGTCTGTGTCTTTCATTTCCAGATGATGTGCGAGGTGATGCCAACCATCAGTGAAGCAGAAGGCCCCTCAGGAGGAGGCGGGAGCCATGGGTCCAGCTCCCCATCCCAGCCTGACGCAGACTCCCATTTTGAACAGTTAATGGTCTCTATGCTGGAAGAAAGGGACCGTCTTCTTGATACGCTGAGAGAGACTCAAGAAACGCTGGCGCTCACCCAGGGGAAATTACACGAGGTTGGGCACGAGCGAGACTCCTTGCAGAGACAGCTCAACACTGCACTTCCACAGGTACGGACACTATGAAGTTTCCACTGACGGCTTTCCTGTGGTGTCACTTTCTGTTAATACTTACACGAACATTTTGTACAACTGGTTATGAGATGGTGGTTTCTAGTGATTGTAAGTCATACATAGGTAAAGTTCCTGGAAATAAAACATCTTAGGGAGAACAAATTCTGTGGTAGTCCAGAGTCATGTGAAGATACCTTATAACTCTCCTTCCTGTTGTGGGGCAGCAGAAGGGACTGTCTAGGTGTGAGGAAGTTCTCCAGCGTTGCTGAGAAAGACCGTGAAGAGCCAGGCTTTGTGAGGCCTTCAGTTTCGTTGTCTTCGGCTGCCTCTTGCCAGAAGTCTGTTTCCCATGCATTTCCAATCCCCTAATGAGGCAAATAGGATTGATTTCACAGCAAAGGAAATTTTTTACAGTCCACCTTTACCAGAACACCTGTTTTCTAAATGAGATTTGTTTTAGGGGTTGGAAGACTGGAGATGGGCCCCTCAGGAACTTTTTCTTGGCAGAAGAGAATCATCAGGCTTAAGATCACCTTGAAGTTGTTACTCTAAATATATTACGTTTGGACCAGTGTCTCAGAGCCTTTTGTTAAGGTGTTGAATGAGGGTTCACTGACTGGTGAAGGAGAAAGTGGTAAAACTAGGGAAGTGTACAGGGAATGTTGGAGGGCAGCGGGCTCTGTGTGGGTGACGTAGGTGTTTATGAGGGGTCTAGATGCCGTTCTGCCTACACAGAGAATGTACCTTTAGGGAGCTTTCAGGTAGACCTGAATAAGCATACGC
>NW_004444049.1:1472998-1474458 GCF_000243295.1 Trichechus manatus latirostris | reverse complement strand
TTTACTAATTCTCACACCAGCCGTCCCTCCCATGGCACTCTCTCCTCTATTGGGTTCAATAATTTGTTGCAATAACCACATAGAATTCATAGACCATACTCAGGATTATATGCTCGTTAGAGGCGAGGATAGCGACATACTTTGGACGTGTTATCAGAAGGGACCAGTCCCTGGAGAAGGACATCATGCTTCTTAGAGTAGAGGGTCTGCAAAAAAGAGGACCACCCTCAGTGACATGGATTGATACAGTGACTGCAACAATGGGCTCAAGCATAACAGTGATTGTGAGGGTGGTGCAGGACCGGGCAGTGTTTCGTTCTGTTGTACACGGGGTCACTATGAGTCAGAAGCAACTCGAAGGCACCTAACAACAACAGGAAAGTAACAGGTTACAATTCAGGATCAACTTGGAAGTACTGGAACAACTCAGGATGCATTCTTTGATCAGGACAGCTTCTTTTGCAGCCGTGCCAGCAGATAGGCCTCTGCCACCGGGCCCTTCTCAGGCCTGGCCTTTGCCCGGCTTGGTCAAGTGTTACAGCTCTTTAGTGTTATAGCTAATCAGTGCCCAGAGGCACCCCACTCCTCCAGGAAGCCTCCTGCCCAAGGCAGTCAGTCCTTTTGCTGTCTGCTGGTCCTGCCGCTGCTGTCTTGTGCCGCTGTTGCCTCTAGTGTTAGAGCCCTCTGTCTCCTGGATTTAGGAGGTTCTCAGTGCAGGGACCCTGGGTCCAAAGGATGTGCTCTACTCCTGACTCTTTTTCTTGATGCTAGTAAGGTCCCCGCTCAACCTATGGGATTGGCTCTTTTTAAGCCTAGTGGTATGACAAAACTGACCAATCCCCTTGGTGGGCCATAGGCACCTTATTTGCATAGTCCCACCCAATCATTTTGTGGGAGTTACAAAACCATAGCCAGAAAGGCCATATAAAAAACAACCATTGCCCTGCAGTAGCACAGTATGGTTTGAATTTGCTGCTCCCTGATACCCAATGAACTTGCTGAGGGAGAGCCTCTTTGCGTGTGTCTGGTGGCCATTTGGATATCTCCTTCTGTGAAGTGACCATTCAAGTCTTTTGCCCCTTTTTTGGTCGAGTTGTCTATTTTATTTTTTATTGATTTAATGGAGTTCTACTTATATTCTAAATACATGTATGTATGGCAGTATTTTCTTACTCTGTGGTTGCCTTTTCACTCTTTCAGTAGTTTTTTTTTTTTTTTTTTTAAATTGTTGTAGGTTAGATGAAGTTTATATTTCAAGTTAATCTCCCATAGAGAATTTATACATACATGTTATGTGACCGTAATTGCTCTCCCCATACTGTGACAGCACACTCCTCCTTTCCACCCGATTCCCCATGTCCATTCAACCACTTCCTAACCCTCTCTGCCTTCCCATCTCACCTCTGGACAGAAGCTGCCCGTTTAGTCTCTTGTATCTACTTGAGTTAAGAGGCACACTC
>NW_004444049.1:1458535-1462741 GCF_000243295.1 Trichechus manatus latirostris | reverse complement strand
AAGTTCTGGTTTTATTGATTCTCTCTGTTTTTCTGTTTTCTTTATTTCTGCTCTCATCTTTGTTATTTCCTGTCTTCTGGTAAGTTTAGGGTTAGTTTACTCTTCTCTTTCTAGTTCCTGGAGTTGTCGAGTTAGGCTGTTGATTTGAGATTTTTCTTCATGTAGGCATTTTTCACTTTAAGTTTTCCTCTGAGTACTGCCTTCGTTGCGTCCCATAAGTTTTGGTATGTTGTATTTTCATTTGACTCTAGGAAATTTATGATTTCTCTTTTGATTTCTTCCTTGACCCATTGGTAGTTTAATAGTGTGTTGTTTAATTTCCATATGTCTGTGTATTTTTCAGGTGTTTTTCTGTTATTGATTTGTAGCTTAACTTCATTGTGGTCAGAGAAAATACTTTGTATGATTTCAGTGTTTCTAAGTTTATTAATGTCTTGCTTTGTGACCTAATATGTGGTTAATCCTGGGGAATGATCCGTGAGCACCAGAGTAGAATGTATATTGTGCTGTTTTCGGATGGAGTGTTCTACATATGTCTCTTAAGTCTAGTTGGTTTATCCCTTTTGTTATTGCATTTTTTTCCTCAAAAAAAATTTTTTTTGATGGCATGTGTTTTCAGTATTGGAATGCATGCTTGCTAATTGAGTGTGTTTAAATTTTTGGTTGGTAATATGGATTTTGAGAAATATGATCTGGTAATACAAGTCACCAATGAGGCGAGTGGCACTGTGGTGCCACTGATACGTGGTATGACAGTATACCAGTGAGAGCTAGATAAATAACTTGTTGCACAAGTTATTATGCTGGTGCCTTTCCATTAGGTTACATGGGGAACCTCTGGTTTTCCATATATGACACAGAAAAACCAAACCAAAGCCATCAGGGTGGCAGGTAGAGTGCTGACCATGGGAGCAGACTGCACTGCACAGACCTTCTGTAGCAATTCGAAGTAGGCTTGCAGCCAGCAGTGTTCAGGTGGGGGAGGTGCTGACACATTCCAAATGGTTGCCTGGGGAGGTCTGCCTTGTTGCTGTCAAAACACCCCCTCTCCCCCTACCCCATAGTATGTTGGCTGTGGGTGTAGCCTCCACTAAAGATGCCTGTTTCCTAGCACACAGCTACCTCAGTTATCAGTGCTCAGCACCAACTGGAAAGGGGAGCAAACAGATCTGAACTGATTCCCCAGGATGTCTGTCGTGTTGGTTTCCAAGGCCTGGGCTGTGGGGTGTGCAGGGAGGCAGGTAGAGTGATGTCTGAGAGCAGACTACACTGCACTGCCTTCTGTAACAATCTGAAGTAGGCTTGCATCCCACAGTGTCTGGGTGGAGGAGGTGCTGGCATACGCCAAACCGACCCCTGGGGAGGTCTGCTTTGTTGATTTTAGAGCAGAAGCTGGGGGTCCTGCCTCTGTATATATAGATGGGGGCTATGGTGGTTAGGAAAGCAGGCTCCTTTTTTGGGGCCACTTGCCCAGTTCACAGCAGCTGGTGGCCCACATGGCTGGGGGGAGAGGGAGGGCCGGTGGGAGAAGTGATTTTCCTACGGTATGCAACTTGTTGATGGGTTGATTCTTGCCTGTCTGCAGTTCCCTGCTGCTTTCGTCTGCTCCCCTATTCTGAGTCCCTCCAAGCCTCTGAGTCCCTCAAAGCTGAGCACTGCTTCCTTGTTGTACTTGTGGGGGAGGGTCGGAATGATGGTCTCTACGCCACCATCTTTCCAGAATTCAGTAGTGCCTTTTGATAAACAGCAGTTTTAAATTTTAATGTCGTCCAGTTGATCTTTTCAGTAATGTTTAATCCTCTTTGTGTCTTGTTTAAGAAGTCTGCTAGGCCAAGTTCATGAAGATATTCTCCTGTAGAGACTCTATTGTTTATCTTTTACATTTATATCTATAAAACCCCATCTCTGTCAAGTGACCCTATATGATCCGTCTGAAATTGATTTTGTTTATGGTGTGAGATTGGGGTCAAGGTTTTTTTTTTAAGTGGGATCATACAATATTTGACATTTTCTAACTGACTTGTCTGACTCAGGATAATGTTTTCAAGGTTTATCCATGTTGTAGCGTGTGTCAGGACTTCATCTCTCTTTCTTGCTGAATAATGTTCTATTGTGTGACTATATCAAATTTTGTTTATAGAAATGACGTCTTTTAATAGTGATCTTCTAATTCATTTATTTAGATTTTCTTTATTTTAATGTATTGTAATTTTTTATTTATGGGTCTTAAACCAGAAAACCAAACCCACTGCCGCTGAGTTGATTCCAACTCATAACAACCCTATAGGACAGAGTAGAACTGCCCTATATGTTTTCCAAGGCTATATATCTTTGCAGAAGCAGACTGCTACATGTTTCTCCTGCGGAGTGGCTCATAGGTTGGAACCAGTGACCTTTTGGTTAGCAGCCAAGTGATTTAACCACTCTGCCACCAGGGCTCCTTTTATTGGTCTTACAAATCTTTAATTAAATTTAGTTATAGATATTTGGTATTTCTTGATGTCATTATATGTTTTAAAAGTTAAATTATCTGATTGTTAATTAGTAGCATATATAGTATTGTGGTTTGGGTGCTCACCTTGCTAAATTCATCTATTTCTAATAATGTTTCTACATTCTTTTTGTATTTTCTGTGACTACACAGGCATGACTGCAAATAATGACAGCTTTTTTTTCCCCTTCAAAATTCTATAACCATTTTTCTTTTCCTTGCCTTATTGCACGTTATCTGTAGTACAATGTTGAATAGAAGTGATAACAAGTGTCCTTATCTTGTTCCCAGTATCAAGGGGAAATCTCACTATTTTACCATTAAGTATGTGCAGTGTGATTGATTACTTTCGTATGGCCTTTCTAGCCAGGGTCTTGTAACTCCCACCCAGGTGAGTGGGCGGAACTGTGATAGGGTAATTGTGGCCTACCAAGGGGGTTGGTCAGTTTAGCCTTAAAAGAGCCAATTCTACAGCAAACGAAAGGCTAAAATGAACATAAATGTAGATGAACATTAATTGTATAAAACAATGATGATAATTAAAAGACAAAGATTGTATTTTGAGGTTGTGTTGTTAGGTGCATTCAAATTTAAAAGTGTTATTTTCTTGGTAGATTGAACTTTTATCATTATGAAATTTCCCTTTTTATCCCTAGTAAGACTTTTTGCTTTGAAGTCTACTTTATTGGAGATCAGTATTTGCCACATCTGCTTACTTTTAGTTAGTGCTTGCTTACTAAACGCTCAGCAGGCTGATATATTTTCTCTTTTTTTTACTTTCGCCTGTTTATGCCTGTATATGTAAGGTGTACCTCTGTAAATAGTCCGTGAATGTATTTCTCACTCTGACAGTCTTTGTCTTTTAATTAGTTACTCCATTTAAATGTAATTACTGATATTTAGGTTTATAGGTGCCATGTTAAATGTTTTCTGTTTGTCCTACCTAGGCTATGTTACTTTTTCTCTCTAAGCTTCTTTTAGAAGTATCAAGTTGTTGTTTTTATAATTTTGTACTTTTCCTCTGTTAGCTTGTTCGTTATAGGTTTTATTTTATTTCATTAGGAAACCCTAGAAAACAGCATGCATTGTCAGTTTAAGCCTCATTTAGTACTTTTAGTAGTTCCTTAGTCATTGGAACTGCATTTATCACCCTGTCCCACCTTTTGTGTTATTGTTCTATACATTTTAATTCAGATATGTTGTTGACGTTATCATCATTTTTTTATACAGTTAATGTTTGTCTACATTTATCTTCATTGTTACCTTTTTTGTTGCTCATAATTCCTTGTTTTTGCATGTTTCCGGTCGGGGATTATTTTTCATTTCCCTAGAGAACTTTGCTTAATATTTCTTTTAGTTCAGGTCTGTGGGTGATGAATTGTCTCATTTTTGTTGGCCTGAAAAGTCTTTATTTTGCCTTCACTTTTTTTTCTCCCATTTCTCGTTTTATTTTATTTATTGTACTTCAGGTGAAGGTTTACAGAACAAATAGTTTCTCATGAAACAGTAGTACACGTATTGTTTTATGACATTGGTTAACAGCCCCACGACATGTCAACACTCTCCCTTCTAGACCTTTTTTTTTTTTATTTTTTTTGGTGAAAATATACGTAGCCAATAATACACCATTTCAAAAATTTCTGCATGCACAGTTCAGTGACATTGACTACGCTCTTCCAGTTGTGCTGCTATTCTCACTTTAGATGAAGGTTTAC
>NW_004444049.1:1457378-1458435 GCF_000243295.1 Trichechus manatus latirostris | reverse complement strand
TCTCCCTTGCTCCCGAAGGGATGAGACCAGTGGAGTATCTTAGATGGCAGCTCACAGGCTTTTAAGACCCCAGATGCTACTCACCAAGGTAGAATGTAGAACATTGCCCTTATAAACTGTGTTATGCCAGTTGAGCTAGATGTTCCCTGAGATCACCCTCCCCACAGCCCTCCGCCCAGCAAATCAGTCCCTCGGGGAGTTTGGATATGTCTATGGAGCTTCCATGACCTTGTACAAGTTGTGCTGGTTTCCCCAGTATTGTGTACTGTCTCACCCTTGCCTTCACTTTTGAAGAGTGTTTTTACTGGCTATAGAATTCCAGGCTGGTAGGTATTTTCTTTTAGCATTTTACTGATGCCATTTCCCTGTCCTCTGGCTTCATCTCTGTTGAAAAGTTAGCTCTTAGGGGTGGTGTTGCCCCATGAAGGCAGTGTCTTTTTTCTCTGGCCACTTTTAACATTTTCTTCTTGCCTTAGGCATTAGCATAAACTGCAGAAATTAACATGAGGCTTTCTTTGTTCAAGAATTGGTGGCTTATTCTTTTTTTCTCTTAAATTTTTTTTTCTTATACTTTAGATGAAGGTTTACAAGCAAATAGTTTCTCATTAAACAGTCAGTACACATGCTGTTTTATGACATTGGTTAACAGCAACATGACATGTCAACACGCTCCCTTCTCGACCTTGGAAGACCTTTTTTTTTTTTTTGGTGAAAATATACATAGCCAAAGATACACCATTTCAAAAATTTCTACATGTACAATTCAGTGACATTGATTATATTTTTCCAGTTGTGCTGCTATTCTCACTATCCTTTTCCAAATTATTCCATGATCATTATCTTCAACTCACTACCCCCTAGGCTTCCCATCAAACCTTTGAGTTGTTGTTGTCAATTTGATCTCACATACATAATTCCTTTTATTTATTTATTTATTTTTTTGTACTTTAGATGAAGGTTTACAGAACAAATTGTTTTTCATTAAACAGTTGGTACACATATTGCCCTATGAGAGTGGTTAACAACCCCCCGACATGTCAACACTCTCCCTTCTCAA
>NW_004444049.1:1450875-1455875 GCF_000243295.1 Trichechus manatus latirostris | reverse complement strand
GTAGCTGATAGGGGACCTCTGCATGTATCTCTCCTTGCTCTCTGTTCTCGGTCAGTTTCTTATTCCATTCGGTGCTTGCCTGAGTTCTTTATCTCTTCATTTGATGCTTAGGGTTTCAGGATTGACGTGTGTCTCTGTTTGACTTAGTTTTTCAGATCTTTGCTGTGGAGGGACAACATGGTGCTTCTGTCTGTAGCGCCACGTTGCCTGGAAGTCCAGTGGCTTATTCTTGAATCAGTTTTGGAAAAATTCTGACCATTATTTCTATAAATATTCCTTTTTTTCACACACTCTTTCTTCCACTTAGAGTATCTCCATTTATATGTACATTAGACCTTTTCACTGTGTCCCACGCTCTCTTTTGTTCCTTTCTGTGTTTCCTATACCTTTTTTCCTGTGCCTCCACCTAGATTTTTTTTCCTAACCTCTCTTTAGTTGCATCCAATCTGCTGTTAAGCCCGTATATTGAGTTCTTGATTTTAGTTCCTGTTTTCTTCTGTTCTGGAGTTTCTTTGATTCTGTTTAATAGATTCTAGTTCTCTACTGAAATTTTCTGTTTGTCAAGTATATTTTTGAACAGTTTAAGTTCACATCTGATGATTCCGGTATATGGGTCACCTCTGGTCTATTTTTCTTTTTTGTTTTAGTCCTATTTGTTAAAAATTGAGTGCTGTACCTTATGTATGAAAAACTACAGGGGTTTTGGATGATGCTACCTTCCTTTAGAAAATTTCCTTCTAATATCCAACAAATACCTAGAGTAGGTCAGCCAGGTACTGGCTAGGATTCAGCCTTTGTAAGCCCCATCTTCCCTTCTAGGGTGTAGCGCCCTTCTAGGATTGTAGTGCTCCGAGGTTTCCATCTGAAGGCCTGGAGTGCGGCCTCGGGCCCCTCCTTGGCAGGCCCTGCAGCCAGTTTTTGTCTCCTTAAAACCACGAGACTGCTGAACGCTCAGCTTTGCAGCCCGTTCTGCATTGCTGGGCTCATTCTCTGTGCCTCCCTTTTCTCTTTGCTCTTGGCCCCTCAAGCCCTGGCTGCCTTGTCAGTCCTGTTCCCTAGTTTCTGCCTCCCCAGCCTCGCGAAACCCCGGGGCTCCACTAGCCACCACTTTCAGCTCTTTTCTTCTCAGCTTGTTCGTGTATTGCCCCATGTCCCTTAAGAATCATCAGGAGTGGCGCACTGATTGTGGGACTCACCTCAGGGGGCTCCCCTGTTGTCTGGAGTCCTGGCCCTTCCGGTGTGGCTGCCTCTGCGTCTCTTACTTTCAAACAGACTTTTAGAAAATGGATTCAGCTTTTCTAGTTGGTCTTGGTACGTTGGCCTGCTACTCATGCATAAATGGAATTTGAAAAAACAAACTGGTACGCTCTCTCCAGCTGTAGCAACATGTAAAAGTCATGGTAACTATAGCAGTCACCATTATTTGTATGGAAGAACACAAAGCCCACTCATCCTTGATCAGTACATGGTTCTGTTTCTGATCAGAATCCCCATTGTTGTCTGTTCATCCATGTCTGAGCCTTAAACATGGAAAGGTAGTGTAAAAGTGCCCTGCCCAGTCCCTCCTCTTCCCCTTGCCTCAGCCCTGGCCCGGGGAGGCTTGTGGTGGCAGGCTGGCAGTGGCAGGAGGCAGCGAGGCAGGTGGGAGAGGTTAAGTGACGTTTTTTTCTGTGTGTTGATCACGTGAGCGTAGTTTGGTGTTTTAAAAAAAATTACTGCTTTTAGGCTTTTCTCTGATTCATTTTAAAGTTGAGAATGCATGTTTTATTCTTAAGGTGTACTGCAATGATTTTGCAGTCTTTTTTAAAGTAGCAAATGAGATTTTTGAGAGATAACTTAGAAAACAGCAATATATAAAACTGAGAAAAGGGAGAATCTGTTGAAGTTGAATTGCAGGTGGGGGCCCAGAATTTTGCCTCTGAGTCTCCAGGAACCTGCATACTGAGCCAGGGCCGCAGAACTTAGAAAATCACAAGTTAGTGAAAATTGAGTCTTCCTGTGTCAGGTGTGTACATTGTCAAAGCCAAGGTTAGCCTGGCAGCAGGGTAAGTGTGCTGGGCGGATTGGGAACAAGGACATGTGGGCAAAGCCTGGCTGGAGGCTACTTCCTCATGTAGGCACTGGCACGGAGCCCTTGTGAGCCCCAAGCTGGGACAGTCACTCACCTGCAGAAGGTGGAGGCATAAAGAAGGGAAAGGTGACAGAAATTGTGACGAGTAATGGAGGATGAGACAGGAGTGAAAGATGAAGTCAGGATTATGGGACGATGGGAGACGAAGACGCTGACATTTGGTAATGTCTGGAGATGACTTTGTCGTCACAGCTGGAGGCCAGGGATGCTGCTGAACACTCTGCACTGTGCAGGACAGCCCTGAGCGCACAGAGTGATCTGGTCTAACGACTAGCAAGCTTTTCTCAAGTGTTGCTGTCGGTCGCTATTGGATACAACATTTTACAGTACTTTAATTGTTCATGGTGTTAACAAGGTTTGATCTAGCATTTGTGAAGCTTATTGAGTGAATAAGTTAGGGAGACTCAGAAGTAGGTAAAGTTAGCTAGCTAACCACTAAAGGTAGGTAATGGCGACTAACCCTGCGGCTTAGATGGCGCCGCCCTTGTGCTTTTTTAGTAGTAGCTGGCAGACTCCTCTTCAAGTGTTGCTGTTGTTAGTTGCCATCGAGTTGGTTGCGAGCCTTAGCGACCCCGTGCACAACAGAACAAAACACTGCCCGGTCCTGCGCCATCCTCATGATCGTTGTTATGCTGGAGCCCATGGTTGCAGCTGCTGTGTCAGTCCATCTCTTTGAGGGTCTTCCTCTTTTGCGCTGACCCTCTAGTTTACCAAGCATGATGTCCTTCTCCAGGGACTGGTCCCTCCTGATAACACGTCCAAAGTAGGTGAGACATAGTGTCACCATCTTCACTTCTAAGGAGCATTCTGGCTATACTTCTTCCAAGACACACTCGTTTGTTCTTCTGGCAGTCCATGGTATATTCAGCATTCTTTGCCAACACCATAACTCAGAGGTTTCAGTTCTTCTTCTGGCCTTCAGTATTCATTGTCCAGCTTTCACATGCATATGAGGCAATTGAAAACACTTTGGCTTGGGTGAGGTACACCTTAGCCCTTAAAGTGACATCTTTGCTTTTCAACACTTTATAGAGGTCTTTGGCAGCAGATTTGCCCAATGCAGTGCTTGACTGCTGCGTCCATGGGTGTTGATTGTGGATCCAAGTAAAATGAAGTCCTTGACAATTTCAGTCTTTCCTCTGTTTATCATGATGTTGCTCATTGGTCCAGCTGTGAGGTCTTCTGTTTTCTTTATGTTGAGGTGTAATCTGTACTGAAGGCTGTAGTCTTTGATCTTCATCAGTAAGTGCTTTTAAAATACTGTGCTTATTTCCGTTGTTTTTAGTTTATGAAAATATTAAATATGATCCTTTAAGAATAGTATTTGACCATTCACATGTCCTCTGTTCTGCACACACACGTGCGCTTTTTGAGAGCAGCCCTGCCTTCTTGTCTTCCTCTGTTCCTGAGCCTTTCCCCTGCAGCCGGCAGCCAGCCACTCTCCTTCTGGCCCGTCCTTTGTTGACACCCCTGTGAATGTACTCCACTGTGGGTTCTGGGAGACCGTGCGGAGACAGAGGGGCTTGCCTTCAGCGCGCTTACCTAGCATAACTGATACCAGAATAAATACAGGCTGTGGACACTCCCTGGTGGAGTTGAGTGGTTAGAAGGAAAGACAGAACCAAGGTGCTGTGGGTGGGCTGGATGAACGTAGAGCCCTGTGGATATATACCGCTGTGGGCTCTGGGAGACTACCCCACAGCCATGCATGGTCACCCAGGGAAGTGTGCCGTCCTGGAGGTCCCCTTTCAGCTGAGACCTGCAAGGTAAGAGGAGCCAGTTGTGAGGAGATGGTTCCCACCAGGGGTGACTGCATGGGCAAAGGCCAGAGGCAGGAGGAGCTGGGCTGCTCTGGCAATAGAGACGAAGCCATTGTTCTTGGCCTTGAGGGAAAGGAAGCTGGGAACAAAGTGGGTTCCCAGGTAGGCTGGGACCAGGTCAACCGGTCCTTGCAGGTAAAGGCAAAGGGTTGTTTTTTTGGTTTTTAAATGTTGTGGAGGGCCTGGAACATTGTGACCTCAGAAGAAGAATGACATGATTTGGCTGAGGTTTTTTGGTATTTTTGAACATTATATTGTTGTTTAGGTGAAAGTTTACAGAGCAAATTAGTTTCCCATTCAGCAGTTGATACACAGTTTGTTTTGTGACATTGCTTGCAAACCCCTGAATATATCAGCACTCTCCCCACTTCCTCCCTGGGTTCCCTGTGTCTATTCGCCCAGCTTTCTGCCCCTACCATCCTTCTGAACTTTGCTTTTGGGCAATGCTGTTCTTGAGGTAGGTCTCATATAGTTGGTTGTTCTGAGGTGTACATTCCTCACTGGTGGTGGAGTTCATTTTATAGGCCTGTCTATTGTATGGCTATATTGTGATCTCCGGGAGTGATTTCAGTGGTTGAAGTTTTAAAAAGGTCACGCTGATACTGGGTGGAAATGGGCTGCCTGGGGAGGGGGCAGGAATGGACACAGAGTGGAAACCGTTGGTTGGAGGAGAGTCATATCCAGTGCTGGATTAGGCTCTAAACTCAGCACTTTAGGCAAAAATTAAAAGCCCTGTAACTTCACCCATCATATAAAGCAGAACAATATGCAGTACTCATTTTTTAAAACGTAATATACATAAATACTATTTTTGTACCATAGTCATAACGTTTATGTATATTCATATAATGCATCCATTAATGAATTCATGTACTGAGTGCCTGTTATGTGTCAAAAAGGAGTCTTGATGGTGCAGTGGTTAAGCAGTCGGGTGCTAACCGAACGGTAGCAGTTCGAGCCCACCAGCCTCTCCGCGGGAGAAAGATGTGGCAGTCTGCTTCCCGTTATTGTTTTTGTTAGGTGCCGTAGAGTCAGTTCTGACTCACAGC
>NW_004444049.1:1444918-1449581 GCF_000243295.1 Trichechus manatus latirostris | reverse complement strand
ATTGTCCACCATTTTGTCATCTGATGTGATTTTCCTGTGTGTTGTAAATCCTACCTCTATGATGTTAATGAGGCAGGATTAGAGGCAGTTATGTTAATGAGGCAGGACTCAATATACAAGATTAGATTTTGTCTTAAGTCAATCTCTTTAGAGATATAAAAGAGAGAAGTGAGCAGAGAGACATAGGGGAGACCTCATACCACCAGGAAACAAGAGGCAGGAGAACAGCTTGTCCTTTGGACCTGGAGTCCCTGCCAGAGAAGTTCCTAGACCAAGGGGAGATTGATGACAAGAGCCTTCCTCCAGAGCTGACAGAGAGAGAAAGCCTTCCCCCTAGAGCTGCCACACTGCATTTGAACTTCTAGCCCTTTACCATCTGTCCTGGTTTGGCCTGTCTCCTCTCCCAATTCCTCCCCCACCCCCTCTCATACACCCCGCAAACTGAGCTGGTGGTTCCTCACATGCTGGTGTCTTGTTTCTTGCTTCTCCTCTGAAATGTTCCCTCAGGCTAGAAGGCCTTTCTTTCCCCACCTCCTGCTTGCCAGCTGTTGGCACTAGCTCCTCCTAAGTCTTTGGTACAACTCGTGGAAGGCCGGCTTTGTTCTGTGGGTGAAGATCCTCAGCAACGCCCCTATTCTGACCCAGCGGTTTCACTTCTGCTGAGGGAAGGGTTCTCTGGAGGACACTGCATGAAGATGCTCGCCATAGCAGCTTGCTGCATTTACGGTTTTTATCGGTTAGGACATTATGAGGGAAGTATATGCCAGTTAGAAACCACTTTTAAAGGACAAATATGTATGACGCAAATTTCCATTGCACAGGGGCTAGCATCTCTTACTTCTGCCTCCGCCTTGCCTCATTCCCCCAGCTCTTAGCATCACTTCAGGAGGCACGTAACTTTGGGTGTGCCCATTCTTGTGGTGCGGGGTGTGATTACCTGGGCCAGGTGATGCCTGCAGATGTCTCCGTGGGATTTTTCCCTTTGGAATTACTTAATAACCTGTGGAGGGGTACCATTCCCCAGTGACCTTTCACCTCATTGTTTGTCATCCATTGATGTTCCCTGCCCAAATTGATTCTTACATTGGAAGTTGACAAGTGGTGATTTTTTCAACTCTTTTTCCATCTCCGTTTATGAACTAATCGTCTCTTGTAGAGAAGAGCATTCCTTTTTTGTTACACCTCCTTCCCTCTCGCAAACCCATGCTGTTCTCTGTCCATCTCTCTGTAGCTAGGGACACTTGGATTTGCATCTTTTCAGTGTGTGACAATCAGTTGTCATCATCATTTTTTAGAGGGTCCTGTAGGGTTGCTTCGAATCCACCAGCTGCTTCTTGGAAACCCTATGGGGCAGTTCTCTTCTGTCCTGTAGGGTTGCTGTGAGTCGGAATTGACTCCACGGCAGTGGCTTTGGTTTTGGTTTATTGTCCATTCAGATTGGGTCCCGTGTCCTTTGCTGAGACCCTGTTACTCTGGGACTGCTTCGTTGCTTCCTGGCACAGACACTGTCCCAGGCCTGCCTTGTGCTTTTCCTGCCTCGGCTCTGAAGTCAGCCTCCTGAGGGGCCGTGCTTCCTTTCAGTGGGAGCACAGAGGTCAGGGTGCTAGGTGCACCCCTTGGCCCAGGGGCCAGCGGTGCCGTTAGAGCCTTCTAGTGGGCAGACCTAGAAAACCAAAAGGAAATAAATGAAAACCCAGAGCCATATTGATATTACCATTTCAAGTTAAATATTAGTTTTTTTCCTTTATTATATTTGTTTCTTTTTCTTAAACAGTCTTGATTTTGTAATGATATATCCTACAATACACATAAAAATGGTTTCAAAAAACCATTTTTATTCTTATAGTCAACCTATTGAATCAAGTTTTAGGATTTCTTTGCAGTTCTTTTGGGCCTTGGGATAATTATATCCCACAGAGAGTATGCAGTTAGAATAATGGCTTGTAAAGATATTTGAAGTGACATAACCACACAGATAATTATCTGTTTTGATACCAAATTAAGTGTGTTCATTTCTGTTTATTCACAATTTTAGAGTTTACATTTGTCTTTTTAAGTTAATTATTTTTCAAATATAGAAAATATTTACCTGGTTCAAAAGTCGGAGCTATTTTAAAAGGTATACTCAAAAGTCAGCCCCATCTCTGTCCCCCCCTTCCCCCTTACCGATGGGGTGACCAGAGGTCCTGGTTTGTATGAGGTAATCCCAGTGTTTGCCTGTTTTCCTAGAGTAATTATAAAGAGTGCCCTTTCATCCTCACAGATGAAGCCTAGCTCAGGCTTTCTTGGGGCTTGCTGATGCTAATGTAGAGATGTGGACAAAACGTTTCTTTCCACTTCGTAGAACTTTCCCCTGTAGCTAAAGTAAGCTCTTGGCTGAGTTCTGCAGGCTTTAGACGTGGCTCCCTTTGTGGGTGGGCACCCAGAGTTCCTGCTCTGAGCCTTGACGATGAAGCCTCATTCTTCTTCAGAGCAGAAAATTTCATTTTGCTCTGAAAAGAAATGTGGGACCTTGAGTATATCTTGCACTTCCAAGTTTTTCTGCTCTGCAAACGGGCTAATTATCCCTCCTGCCTGTGGAGTTTTAAACCTTTGCCAATCAGATTGTAAAAGTGGTTCTCATGTAGTGGCATGCTGAAGCGGTTGAATCATGTATATAAAAGTTAAAGTTCTACTTGAGACTGACCAGTATTTCTGAGTAATTGGTCTCTTGATGTCTTCAACTGCTGTTAAGAAGCTAGGGCACTCCCTTCCCCCCACCTGACAAATAATTTATGGGGAAAAACATGAATGACAGGTAAGGTCATGGTACCTTGCGTACCTGGCTTCGTTTCCTAGGGGCTACTGGGTGTCTTATAAGAACAGACATTTATTCTCTCAGAGCCAGAAGTCTGAGCGAGGCCAGGGTGTCAGCGTGTTGATTGCTTCTGAGGCTCCCACACCTCTCTTCCGGCTTCTGGTGACTGTTGGCCATCCTTGGCATTCCTTGGCTTGTGGACACAGCATTCCAGTCCCTGTCTCGTCCTCACATGACCGTTTTCCCTGTGTCTCTTCTTTTATAAAGACACCACACATACTGGATTAGGTCCCACCTACTCCAGCATTCAGTCCCTGGGTGGTGCAAATGGTGAACGCGTTCGGCTGCTGACTAAAAGGCCAGAGTTCAAGTCCACCCAGAGGTGCTTCGGAAGAAAGGCTGGCGATCTACTTCTGAAAAATCAGTCATTGAAAACCCCATGGAGCACAGTTCTGCTCTGACACATGTGGGGTCACCATGAGTGGGAGTCGACTTGCAGCAGCTACTCTGGTATGGCCTCGTGTTAACCGATCACTTCATCAGAGGCCCTGTATCCATACAGGGCTACATTCATAGGTACAGGGTTAGGACTTCAACATACCTTTTTGGGGGACACAGTCCAATCTGTAACAGTACCCTAAAATAGAACCAGAGAAGTGGCAAGATAATATTATTTTGAATAGTCTGAGTTTTAATTTGAATAGTCTGAATAAATAAGTAGTGATACTTGTTTTCATGCAGACTGCAGTATAGAGGACCTCATTGTGATTAAATGTGGAATCTGGTTGGTGCAAAGGGGCTCACAGATACCCTGAGTAGAATTTTACTTTGCTGTTCTGTGGTTCAGCCCCTTTCCCTGCACCGTAGATACTGACGAGTTTGCACTGAAGGGAGGCCAGCAGCAAACTGGCATTTTATTCTTCAGGCCATTTCAAGACATTTTACAAAAAATCATTAAGTACATTTGCTTCCTTCCCTTCCTCTTTGTTCTTAAGCCCTTCCGTGCCTGATGGAGACGAGCTGATTTAAGTGAACTGTTTAATAGCAGGTTACATGCAGTGTATCCCCTTGAGTTATCTTTGTCTGTCTCTATAGATACGCTCTACCCTCACACCCCCAGGATACGTGTATCCTAAGTGAAGGTGGCTAAGCTTGCAAGAGAGCACTGTGTGAAGGCAGAACATGGATTTGGGGCCAACTGGACTCGCTGTCTTTCCCTTTGTTGCCTTGGTCGGTTACCTGACCTCTGAGCCTTAAGTGTTCTCGTCAGTAATTAGGGATAGTGATGTGACGTGATGGTGTCAGAGTTCGCCTGACTTCAGGGGGAGGAGCGCGAATCACCATCAGCAGCCCAAGGCTGATCCTGTGAGGCGGAGGTCAGACATGCCTCCTCTCTCCAACCCTTCTACCAAGCCGTCCCTCTCACGGCACTCTGCTTCTCTGCTGGGGTCAATAATTTGCAGTGGCCACATGAACTCACAGACAGTACTCACGATTATGAGGCTTATTAGGGAAGTAAGAGGCTACAACTGAGGATCGGGATCAATTTGGAGGTAACAGGAACAACTCAGGAAACAGGCTAGTTTGTCAATCAGGACAGCTTCCAACCAAGACAGCTCTCAGCTCCTTCTGGGCTCTGCCTGCAGGTAGGCTGTGCTGTTGGCTCTGCCTGCAGGTCGACCCCCGCTCGGGCCTGGGCTCTGCCTGCAGGTCGACCCCCGCTCGGGCCTGGGCTCTGCCTGCAGGTCGACCGCCGCTCGGGCCTGGGCTCTGCCTGCAGGTCGACCCCCGCTCGGGCCTGGGCTCTGCCTGCAGGTCGACCCCCGCTCGGGCCTGGGCTCTGCCTGCAGGTCGACGCCGCTCGGG
>NW_004444049.1:1442268-1444810 GCF_000243295.1 Trichechus manatus latirostris | reverse complement strand
TGGGCTCTGCCTGCAGGTCGACCCCCTGCTCGGGCCTGGGCTCTGCCTGCAGGTCGACCCCCTGCTCGGGCCTGGGCTCTGCCTGCAGGTCAACCGCCGCTCAGGCCTGGGCTCTGCCTGCAGGTCGACCCCCGCTCAGGCCTGGGCTCTGCCGCTGGGCCCCTGCTCAGACAAGTGCTGCAACTCCTTTAGCTCTGCTGTCATGTGCCTGGAGGCACCTCTCTCCACCAGCAGGCTTCCTGCCTGAAGGCGCTCAGCTCTCCCTCCATGCGTTCGGCAAGCCCACTGCAGCTGCCTCGCTCTGTGGGCCGGGAAGCCCACCACAGCCTTTTTGTACCGATTTCCGGGGTCTCACTGCATATACCATCTTGCGCCAGCCATCTCACGCTGTCTCCAGTGTTACCACTCTCTCTGTCTCCTGGGTCTAGGAGGTTCTTGGTGCAGGATCCCAGGTCCAAAGGATGTGGCGGGCTCCAGGTTCTTCTTCTTGATGGTGTCACCTCAAGTCTGCTTCTCCCACCAAGACCACACACTGACCAATCTCTTGGTAGGCCATAGGTACCTTATTTGCATAGAAAATTGTCCAGTCCCTGCAAGGGCTGTGGCCTCACAAATCATCTTGACAGAACTACAGATCCAGGGCCGGAAAGAACGTGTATAAAGAGAAACCGGTTGCCCTCCAGGTAAGCATTCGTTTTTATCTGGCAGCTATTCATTGCACCTCTGCCGTGGGCTGGGCCCTGTCCAAGGGCTCGGGTTGTCTTGGGCGGGGGGGTGCGGGGTGTCGGGTCAGTGAGTAAGGTGACAGCTGACACCTGTCGCCTCGAAGACTCTGTGTATCAATCATCTCATTGAAGCCTCCTTACAACACTATGAAGTCAGGTTCTATTATGCTTCCATTTTATAGACGAAGAAACTGAGGCAGAGAGATGTTTGGGGACTCGCTGTGAGTCCCACAGACAGGTGGTCGAGTCAGTATTAGAACCCAGGCAGCCTGACTGCAGAGTTATCAAGCTGCATGAAAACATCGGGCACAGTCAGATGCCCTCAGATGGCCTCACTCCCAGCGCAGAGCATTGGTTCTTCATCAGAGGTCTTGGTCTTCCAGTCACTCCTCCCTGGCTCCTCTCCGGACACTCACTACCTGTCAGCAGGTGCTTTTCCCTTTACCTGGAATGCAGCTGAGTCTGGCGAGGGGCCTTCCCGTGCGCCTGGCCCTGCCTGCTCCCTGGCAGTGCCCGCCTGCGCCTGGTGAACGTCACACCCCAGTGCTTTGCAGATCGCCTGGCACACAGTAGGTGTCCTGTGCAGCGCCTGGAGCGAATGACACAATTTTCTGGCACCCTAAGTTGGTCTCTGTCTTAGTCATCTGCTGCTCCTATAGCAGAAATACCACAAGCGAATGGCTTTAACAAAGAGAAATTTATTCTCTCACAGTCCAGTATGCTACAAGTCCAAATTCAGGGTGCCGGCTCCAGGGGAAGGCTTTCTCTTTCTGTCGGCTCTGGAGGAAGGTGCTTGTGATGCATCAGTCTTCCCTTGGTCTGGGAGCATCTCAGCACAGGAACCTCAGGTCCAAAGGACGCGCTCTGCTCCCAGCACTGTTTTCTTGGTGGTGTGAGGTTCCCAAGTGTCTCTGCTTGCTTTTCTCTTTTATATCTCAAAAGAGATTGGCTTAAGACACTACCTAATCTTGTAGACCTCATCAGTGTATAACTGCCGCCAATCCATCTTATTACATCATAATGCTAGCATTTACAACACGTTTCGGGGGGATACAATTCAGTCCATGACAGTCTCTCTAACGCCCGGAACCTTTTAAAAATTACCTTCTCCTCTTTTTTCCTTTCTTCATTACGTTTTTTCCAGAAACTTCTTTTTTTTTTTAAATGGTGCACAGCAGGGGGTTAAGTATGCTAGATGCACAGCTAGTGGGTCACACTGTTTTGTTTCCTGTCAGCTCTTGGCCCACCCTAAAATTAAAATTCACTAACCTGTGACTGATTGACACAGTGGCTGCAACAGTGGGCTCAAGCATAACAACGATTGTGAGGATGGCACAGGACCGGGCGGTGTTTCGTTCTGTAGTACGCAGGGTTGCTAAGAGTCGGAACCGACTTGATGGCACCTAACAACAGCAGCAGCCTGCACTTGTATTGGTAGTGTTAAGATAACTTCAAATAAATCCCTGAAACAGTAAATAAAAAATGAAAGCTATGGCTTTGGATGTCACAGATCAGTCAGCAGTCGTTGTACACTGGCGACGGCGGACCAGGCATGTGTTCTGTCCCTGCCGTGGCGCACGGACTCCAAGGCGGCAGACGGTGCTTCGCACGTGGCTGAGCGTGGGCTGGCGGGTGATGCGGCGGACGGTGCTTCGCGCGCGGCTGAGCGTGGGCTGGCGGGTGATGCGGAGGACGGTGCTTCGCGCGCGGCTGAGCGCGGGGTGGCGGGTGATGCGGCGGACGGTGCTTCGCACGAGGCAGAGCGTGGGGTCGCGGGTGATGCAGCGGATGGTGCTTCGCACGTGGCTGAGCGGGGG
>NW_004444049.1:1440160-1442067 GCF_000243295.1 Trichechus manatus latirostris | reverse complement strand
GGGGAGGGGCGCCTCTGCCCTGGTTGTGCCCCTCATTAGCTGAGCGGTAAGTGAAGACCGGTCACCCCTTAGAGCCTCAGGTTACTTCTCTGTGTAATGATGGGGTTGGACTAGACCCTGTAGTTTCAAGCCTTTTTACAAAGAAGCCTGTCTTTTATGGGGACACTTGGTAGATAGAAAAGAGCCGAGCTCCTGTGGCGATCACAGGGTGGCTCCCATGCCCCGGCGTCTTGCCCCGCGAAGGCGTCCTAGGAGGACAGTTTGAAAACCCTGGGAGCTGGGTGATCTTCAACACCGGGACTCTGAATGGTCCGTGGTTCCTGCCTGATTCTTCTCTGCAAGTTGTAAGGAAAGGTTGGAATTTGATCCAGACATTAGGGCTTCAGAAGACCCAGGCGCGCACTCGGAGAAGGCGAGGTGGTGTCCGGGGGGGGATGCTGCGAACAGTGGCCAGCGCTGACCACGCCGTGGACTGGCCTCTCTGGGCACTTTTCTGTGGTGGCATGCCCACGTTCTTTAGCCACGCCACAGCGAGCAGGACGTTGGTGAGTTTGAGTGGGGCTGGAATTACTGCCGTGAGTGTAAGAATGGAGGTTTTCCAGACGGTACAGAGTGAAATGATGTAAGAAAAATTGCAGGAATTTTCTCAGTTTCATTTGTTTTTGTGATTTTGGAGGGCGTTGCCTTTTAGTTCAGTATAATATTGGGGTTGTGCTTAAGAGCAGGGGCTCTGGGGCTGGGTTCCCATCTTCTCTCTGCTGCTGACTCAAGCCTGGCCCACAGGTGGAGCGAGGAGGAGTTATTTATGTAAAGCCCTTGGGGAAGCGCCTCACATTTCACAGACGTTCAGTGAATTGAGCGTTATCCTCACACTCATGACTGAGTCGAGTAGTGAAGTTTGTAATGGTGGCAAGTGCTTTTGAAAGCTTTCCTTTCTGATCCCCAGAGTAACCCCAGTCAGCGGGGGAGAGGCCGGGGGATGTGCAGACGCTGCGGGAACGTACAGCGTACACGGTGACGGTCTCTGCGGCCCCGTGCTCCACCTGGCAGCTGAAGGACGTTAGGGTTTTTAGTGTGCATTCATACGTTTTTGTTGAGAAAAACGGGTGAAGCTCTAGGTTGTGAAAATACAGGCAATGAGTAAAGTAAGCATGCTGCATCAGGGGACTTAGTTAACAGCTAGGAAAACTGACTGGGGAATTTGTGCAGACAAACGAGTTCTCTCTCGTAAGGGTTTTGAGCAGCTCACAGCATCTCTGGAAGGCAGGAGAGCCAGTGTGGAGGCCACATGCCGGCACTCACTCCCAGTCGTGCTGTGCAGCGGTCTACGGAGCTGCTCTCGGCCGCTGCGCCCCGCACTGCTGCGACATTGGGCCCTGCGGGTCACACGGCTGCCCGATGCTGGGTCAGCGCCCCGCGGATTCTACTGGGCTCATCTGGGCTCAGAGGGGTGATTGGCAGAGCCTGGTGTCTATGTCCACATCGTCCCCAGATCAGGAGAGGCTGGGGGAGAAGTGGCGTTTCCAGCTTCTCTGCTGGGCCACCTGCTTTTCCTCAGGTGGGCTGTTTCCCAGCCAAGGAGAGAGGCTCACATACGGGTGGCTGAGATATATGACAGAGGGTGACAGCGTGATGGTAGCTATTGCCTGACATGCATGTGAAACCAAAGAAAGCAGTTAGCATTTGCTTACGTGACAGGTGGTCATGCCACTTCCCTGCTGGGATTATTGGGACAAACTGCCTCACAGATCTCTGCGTCTGACCAACATCCCCTAGAAAGAAAAAGGGGCACACGGGGAGTAAGGATCGAAATTCAGTGTTCGGGTTTTTTTCCTTCTCGCCACACTTTTCTATCGTATCACTGCTCCTTTCTTTGTTATTTTTATTACTACTCTTGATCTTTATTC
>NW_004444049.1:1436265-1439371 GCF_000243295.1 Trichechus manatus latirostris | reverse complement strand
TGTGTTTTCACTTGAGGAAAACCTCTGTCGAAAGAACTGAGGGAGGAATTGGATAGCACTGGCTCATTTCATTTGAACGAAAGTGATGCATAGTGACGAAGAAACACGTCTGAGTCCTAGCGCTGTCCTCTTCTGCCATCGTTGTCTTGGAGCATTTGCTCACTTGGGTGGCACTGGCTGTCACCTTTTTGAAGGCGGTCGCTACCTCAGGGTCTTCAACCATACATTGTAGGATGCTCCTGTCAGGCCTCGGCCCTGCGGTTTGTAATGTTTGTTATTCTTTTCTGTAATGTCTTTTAGACACACCCACTTGGATGCCCTGCTGTATCTCAGGCTGAACCTCAAGCTGAACATGTCCTGAATCCAATCATCACCTCTCTTCCTCTTGTCTCCTGTCGTCCCAGCTCTTACCCTTGTCTTTCCTTCTTGCCTCTTCCTCTGTCACAACTGGTCACCAGCTCTTCCAGTTTTCCTCTTTCTGTGCCCCTACCTTTTGCACTCAGTGTCCTGGCGTGGGCTCTCAGCACCCCGTGCCTCAGGGATGGAAACAGCCTCCCCTCAGCTCTGCTTGCACTGCAGATCCACCCAGCCCCCCATACGGCTGCAGTGCAGCCAGGCCGTGGCTTGGAGTTTTGCTTCAGTGACTGCCCGTGGCTGAAGGGGCAGAATTCAAACTTGCCTTTTTCTGGCACTCAGGACTCCAGATTCTGGCTTTAGTCACCTTTCCTAGGCTCATCCCTATGTAAATACTCCCTCACTCTAGTCACACCACTCCGTTTGTCCCTCTCCCCTTCCCTTGCACCTTGGCCCACATGATCACCTTCTCTTGAACTGCCTTCCTGCTCCGCTTTAATTAAAGTCCTACACATTGCATCGGGCAAATCTGCTGCAAAGGACCTCTTCAAAGTGTTCAAAAGCAAAGATGTCACCTTGAAGACTAAGGTGCACCTGACCCAAGCCATGATGTTTTCAGTCGCCTCATATGCACGGAAGAGCTGGACAGTGAATAAGGAAGACTGAAGAAGAATTGATGCCTTTAAATTATAGTGTTGACGAAGAATATTGAATATGCCACGAACTGCCAGAAGAACGAACAAATCTGTCTTGAAGGAGGCACAGCCAGAATGTTCCTTAGAAGTGAGGATGGCGAGACTTCGTCTCATGTACTTGGGACTTGTTATCAGGAAGGACCAGTCCCTGGAGAAGGACATCATGCTTGGTAAAGTAGGGGGTCAGTGAAGAAGAGGAAGACCCTCAACAAGATTGAGTGACATAGTGGCTGCAACAGTGGGCTCAAGCACAGCAGCACTTGTGAGGATGGTGCAGGACCGGGTGGTGTTTTGTTCTGTTGTACATGGGGTTGCTATGAGTCGGAGCCCACTTGATAGCACACGACAGCAACCCATGTCTCAAGGCAGGAACCAAATCCTGTGGGGGCTACTCTGACCACCTCGGCGGGGCTCTTTCTCTGCGAAATCCCTCCTGGAAGTCAGGGTCTTTCTGTCCTCGGAGAAGGTGGGAGCTGGTTCTTGGGGCTGGTTTGACTTCTTACTCCTTTTCTCTCTACTGCAGTTTTCTGAATGCCACCAGCTTTAAGAAAAACACAGGTGAAATATGAGGGTCAGGTGTCTTTCAAGGTCAGACTTAAGGGGAGCAAAAGAAAGCACAAAAAGACCTCTTGTGGAGGCATGGCAAACTTCATCCTTTCCTTTCAGTGAAGAAGGAGAGACTATTGACTATATCCCCTCGTTCTCACTAATCGCTGTTACGATAGTTTATGATTTTCTACCCAGTCTCTCGTCGTCCCCCTGCCCCCTCCACTCACACCTGTTCTCAGTCTTGGATCTTCTTTTTGCCAACTTTCTGAGACTGTTGAGTTGTCTATAAGATAGGGTTGATATTTGTTTCCCAATATCGCGGGCACATTCAGTGAGTGCTGACATAAAGCACACGCTAAGGAGACATTCATTCGTTTCAGGGCGTTTCTCTGCAGACCCCTGCATGTGTCCCACCCCGTTGACTGGGACCGGCCATTCCGCTTCTCTGTGGGCTTGTGTCTGATTGTGGTGCTCCCTGAGGGTCCGTATGGTCTGAGGCCCACGCCACTGATGAGTGGAGTGGTCTTTGCATGTCTCTGACCTCCCAGTTCTGTCAGCTGATTCATAAACTGAGGAACTCTGAGTGCCTTCCTGGGTTCCTGAGAATAAAATGTGATAAATTATGTGAAAATACTTTGAAAGCCATAAAGTATTAAACAAATATGAAGTTACTGCCATGACTGTTTACATCTTAAGAGTACTTAGTGTAGTGCCTCAGAAATAGTATTTTTGTTCGCTGAAATTATTTGGCTGAATTAATAGGGCTGCTCATTCTTAAACTTGTGTTTCTCTCTAAGTACAATAAAACCACAAGAGGAAATTTCTAGTAAAACACCTTTCAGCTACAGTTTTGTGCCTAGGCCTTTGGGTCATTCTGAGATACCTTCTTGTTAAATTAGAGGGTAAGATTATTTAAGGAGTCCCTGGGTGGTGCAAAGGTTAGCATTCTTGTCCATTAACCAAAAGGTTGGAGGTTTGAGTCCACTCAGAAGTGCCTCGGGAGAAAGGCCTGGCAGTCTACTTCTGAAAGATGACAGCCGTTGAGAACCCTATGGAGTGAAGTTCTACTCTGATACACATGGGGTTGCCATGAGTTGGCAGCAGCTGATTTTTAAGACTTTATAAGATAGCACTCTTGTCAGCCTGACAGTACATGCAAGACACGAATACACAGAGCCGCAAAGCAGTAATACTAGCTGTCGAGGACAGTGTGTTACTAATTTATCAGTTCTATACGTGCGTATTGTTTGAATGCTTATGCTTTGCTAGGTTCCTTGCCACGGCCTGGGACTTTCACAGGGAAGAAACAGTTCTTTCCACTAAGAAGCATAAAGGCTAGAGAGAGTGTTGTAAGTGCAGTTAAATGTTGGTGGTGCTGAGGTGAAAACAGGCAGAGCACAGTGAAGGTGCTGGTCAGGTCCCTCTGGTGGGCCAGGAGTGCCATACAGAGGAGTTGGGATAGCTGAGCTCAGCCTGTGAGGTGGGATGGCTGTGCTCAGCCTTGTGAG
>NW_004444049.1:1429711-1435827 GCF_000243295.1 Trichechus manatus latirostris | reverse complement strand
GGCCGAGCTCAGTCCGTGAGGTGGGATGGCTGAGCTCAGTCTGTCAGGTGGGACGGCTGAGCTCAGCCTGTGAGGTGGGGCAGCTGAGCTCAGTCTATCAGGTGGGAAGGCCGAGCTCAGTCTGTCAGGTGGGATGGCTGCGCTCAGCCTGAGGTGGGATGGCTGAGCTCAGTCTGTCAGGTGGGATGGCTGCACTCAGCCTGAGGTGGGATGGCTGAGCTCAGTCTGTCAGGTGGGATGGCTGCACTCAGCCTGAGGTAGGATGGCTGAGCTCAGTCCATGAGGTGGGATGGCTACACTCAGCCTGTGAGGTGGGATGGCTGAGCTCAGCCTGTGAGGTGGGGTGGCTGAGCTCAGTCCTCCATGAGGTGGGACAGCTGAGCTCGGTCTGTCAGGTGGGATGGCTGAGCTCAGTTTGTGGGGTGGTTCTCAGTACTCGGGAGGTGTGGGAGTTGGGCAGTGGGTGGAAGAAAGAGACTTCAGGTGCAGGCGCAGAGCTAGCAGAGGTGTGGGGTTGTGCAACAGCGTGCTGGGTGAGTGAGTGACCGGCAGCTGGTACGTGTGAAGGTGAGGTCTTGCCAGGGAAGCAGGTTGGTGAGAAGGAGGAGTGACAGGTAAACAGTGAAGGCATTGAGGGCTCTGAGCTCACAGGAGAGTGATGATCGTGGGCGAGAGTCGGCTGTCTGTGAACACATCTTGTAGGATGATCACCGTGGACAAGGAGAGTCTGGACCTGCAGAGGGAGGTGCTGCTGGCAGCAGAGACGGGCTGGGAACTAAGGCATGTCGAGAAGCTTCCTTTGCTGACAATAAGCCCTTTCTTGTTATCGTTCCCACCAGTCAGCTATGTAGTGCTCTAGTAGGCAATGTCATTCTTGTTATGAAAACTGCATGAGAGAGAATCAAAAGCCTTTTTCAAGTTCAGTTATATTTATTACATTCAGCCTTATCTGTATGACCTTAAACACTGCAGCGTTTGTGTTGCTCTGACTTGGCAGCAGAGTATCAGGAAATGCTGTACATGTAGCCAGAGATACTCTTTGACTACTCATTCTTAAGCTTGCATTTCTATTTCCTAAGCATAATAGAGCCACAAGAGGAAATCCCTAGTAAAACGCCTTTCAGCTACAGTTTTGTACCCAGCCTTTGATCCCCATATACCTTCTTGCTCAGTTAGAAGGTGTTCCTGCCCCTGACCTGAGATATCCAAAACCCGTCAGAGACTAAAAGAAACCAGCCTGCTCCCTTTTCCTTGGTCGTCTGTGCGCTGAGCTAGAGTTTCAGTCGTGGTCCCCCTGTATCTGTTAACATGCCGGCTAGAATTCCCCATCGCTGTGTCCTGAATTCTTCCGGAATGGCATTGTGGCTCTGGGTCACAGCCTGGCATAATGTTCGGTGACCTGGTTGCATGTCAGAGTGCTGCTCTTCTGTAGTGCTTGCCTGGAATGTGGTTGAAGTGGTTCATTGGCAACGTGGTTGTTAGTTGCCCTGGAGCCAGAACCGACTCATGACTCCCTCTTGTATAACAGAACTAAACGTTGCCCAGTCCTGCGCCATCCTCATGATCCTTGGCATATTTGAGTCCACTGTTGCAACCGTTGTGTCAGTCCATCTCACTGAGGGGTTCCCTCATTTTTGCTGACCCTCTACTTTACCAGGGGCCCTGGTGGCACAGTGATTAAGAGCTACGGCTGCTAACCAAAAGGTCGGCAGTTCAAATCCACCAACCACTCCTTGGAAACCCTATGGGGCAGTTCTGTTCTGTCCTGTGGGGTCACTGTTAGTCAGCATTGACTCGACGGCAATGGGTTTGATTTTTGGCTACTTTACCAAACAGATTGTCTGTTTCTAGTGATTGGTCTTTCCTGTTGATGTGTCCAAAGTAAACCAAAGTCTTGCCACCCCTCACTTCTAAGGAGCTTTCTGGTTGTATTTTTTCTAAGATGGATTTGTTCATTGTCCTGGCAGTCTATGGTATATTCGATATTCTTTGCCAGCACCACAGTTTGAGTGCATCAGCTCTTCTTCTGTCTTCCTTTTTATTGTCTAGCTTTCGCATGCATAGGAGACGATTGAAAATACCATAGCTTGGGTCAGGTGCACCTTAGTCATCAGAGTGACATCTTTGCTTTTTAAAAATTTAAAGAGGTCTTTTGCAGGAGATTTGCCCAATGGAATACATCGTTTGATTTCTTGACTGCTATTCAGTGGATGTTGATTGTTGATCCAAGTAGAATGAAATCATTGATAACCTCAATTTCTCCACATCTGTTACGATGTTGCTTATCAGTCCAACCAGAAAACCCATTGTCGTCAAGTCGATTCCTACTCATAATGACCCTATAGAGTAGAACTGCCCCATACAGTTTCCAAGGCTGTAATCTTTACGGAAGCAGGCTGCCATATCTGTCTCCAGCAGAGCTGCTGGTGGGTTCAAACCGCCGACCTTTTGGTTAGCAGCCAAGTGCTTAACTACTGTGCCACCAGGGCTCCTTTTTATCACTTCAGTTGTGAGAATTTCGTTTTCTTCACCTTCGGGTGTAATCCATATTGAGGACGGTAGTCTTTGACCTTCGCCAGTAAGTGCTTCAAGTTGTCTTCATTTTCGGCCCGCAAGGACGTGTTGTCTGCATATCGCGGGTTGTTAATTGCTCTGCTAACCTTGTCTCTGCAGTTGTGCTTGATGATATGCGAGCCTTGGAAGGTGGTGTCAATGTTTGTACACATCTAGAACATTTCCAATTTAATAAAATTTCATGGAATAATTGCAGTGCTGATATGAACCAGTGACAAGCCTGGAAAATGCCACAATGGTAACTAAGTCAGAGAAACCTTGTACGTGTCCTAAGTTGTTCAGGAAGACGGCTCACCGGTAAACCACGAGGCTGCTCCTGAGTGGTGTCAGTGAGACCAGCATGATGTCGGCCACCAGTGGCGTTGGGGACTTCAATCAGGTGGACTGTCCTTACCTTGAGATGGCTCTGAGCCTTTTCTCACATGCAGGGCGCATAAAACACTGCCACCCTCCTGTCGTCTCCTTACCTATTCAGTCTACGTTCTTAAAGGGATAAGAGTGACCAAAAATCTTTTATATTTGGGCATATATGATATATATGTAATATTTAAATAAAGTTAATAATTTTAACATCTAGCTAATCACAGATCGTGATTATTTTTACTGTTATGTAAAAATATTTAAACCTTATTGCCACAGGCAAGTAAAAACAAAAATTCTAAAGGCAGAAATTGTGCTGACATTTGAACAAAATAAATGCGGTATTTTCAAATAATGCTTCATTTTAAAAAAGTAATGCAGGTAGTCCTCACCTTGCACAACAGTGAGGAACTGTAAAAACTGCTTTGAAAACTGAAACCGTGCACAACGATCTTAGTAATCCCTGGGAAAATTATGATTGTTCTGTGACCTTTACAATATTTACCAAAGCATTAAAACTCTCCTACTGTAAGTTATAACGTTCTGTTGTTATCCATAACGTTTCCATTGGCTAATTTTTGTATGTACATTGTTAGGCCTTTCTTCCTAGTCTGTCTTAGTCTGGAGGCTCCTCTGAAACCTGCCTATCATGGGTGACCCTGCTGGTATTTGAAATACCAGTAGCATAGCTTCCAGTGTCACAGCAACTCGAAAACCACCACAGTATGACAAGCCGACGGCCGGGTGGTGCTCCTTGTATCCTTATGCCCTTTAAATGCCTTTGGTAGTGCTGGAGAAGGAGAGCTTGGCCATCTACTTTCGTAAAGATTACAGCCAAGAAAACCTTTGTGGAGCAGTTCTCTTCTGTCACATGGAGTGACCATGGTTTCGAATTGACTCGACGGCAGTGGGTTGGTTGTTGGTTGGTTTTAATTCCAGGGATTTGTTCCTGTTAATAGGCTCTCAAGGAAGAGAGGAGATACATTTACGTATCATTTATCAAGAAGCCCTGGTGTCGCAGTGGTTAAGTGCATGGCTGTGGCTGCTAACCAGAAGGTCGTTGGTTCGAACCTACCAGCCACTCCTCTGGAGAAAGGTGTGATAGTCAGCTCCCATAAAGGTTACAGCCTTAGAAACCCCACAGAGCAGTTCTGCTGTGTCCTATATGGTCACTGTGAGTTGAAATCAGCTCGACGGCAGTGGGTTGGGGTTTTGGGTATCATTTGTCATTGTTGTATCATTAGGATGCGCTGGTAGCATGTAACAAAACCCATCTGAAGGTACGTTGTGTAAATCCCCATGGCTTGAAGACTAAGAGGTGAATGACAAAACTGAAACACTTAGGTGGCAGCGCAGGCGAATGATCTCTTAAACAGCGTGGAACCATGAATGAGATGCTGTTAAATTCACCTGTGTTATAGAACGTCTGTTCATCAAAATACACCATTAAATAAACAAATAAAAGACAAGCTACAGACTGCTGACAGGTGACGTGCAGCGTGTGTAAAGGATCTCCGCAAACAGGGAGGGTCATGGCTGTCCACGTCCTGGGGAGGGAACAGAACCAAACCCATGGCTGTGGAGGCGATGCCGACTCAGCGACCCTGTAGGACAGAGCAGAACTGCCCAATAGCGTTGCCAAGGAGCGGCTGGTGGATTCAGACTGCCGACCTTTTGGTTAGCAGCCGAGCTCTTAACCACTGCGCCACCAGGGGTGCAGTGGAAGAGGAGACATAGATGACCTGTGAGCACGGGGAGGCGTGACTGCAGCAGGAACCAGGATGTGCAGGTGAAGCCACAGCAAAGTGCACTCCATGGCCACCTGAGCAGTGAAGGCTACAAAGCCCCGCTACACCAGGTTTTGGCGAAGATGTGGCGCAGTGGGAGCGCACACTCGCTGCTGGTGCGTGGTTCGTACGTTTGTTTGCGTTGGCGAGCTGGGCGTTCGCTAACAGGCTGAGCTCACGTCGTAGCCTGAGCCAGCACATCCGCTCCCAGGCGCGCGCCCTACGGCAGTCCAGTGCCTCCTTGTTACGGTGTTTTGAATTATAATCTTGGCTGTCATCAAATGGCATTTATAAAAAATAATCCACCTACACACGTGATTTTAAAATATCCATGCAGTGCCCTAATTGTAATATAAAAGAAACAGAAGGAAATTAATTTACAGTAAAATAGGTCATTTGTTATGCAAATGTTTGGGCATGTGGTACAAAGGTTAAATGCTATGACTAGCTACTGCTAGCCAAAAGATTGGCAGTTTGAACCCACCCAGAAGTGCCTCGGAAGACAGGCTTGTCAGTCTGCTTCTGAAAGGTCCCAGCTTTGCAAACCCTACGGAGCACAGTTCTCCTCTGCACACGTGGGGTCACCATGAGTTGGAGTCAACTCAGTGGCAGCTAACAATACTAGACATAAGTCAGATGTTTGTCACCTTCTGACAGTGAATGTTTGGATTTAAGGGAAGATAGGCGCCATTCCATACAAAAATAGAACCTAAAAGAAGAGGTGGTCACTGAGTAAGAACGTGTTAGGATAGACAGGTAGAAAGGAACCAGCCTTGTTTGTATGTGATAAGAGAAAAGTGAAAACCTTAATTGAGATCGGGTAACATGCCGTTCGTATTACAGATTGTGGTGTGGAGAAAACAAGGCAGTGCAATTGAAATGTCAGAATAATTCCCTTTGCTGTGAGAGGGCCAGGGGCGTGATGGAGCGTCCCAGAAAGCGTGTTGCCTCTTGAAATTACGCCCGATGTGCAGGCGTGCGTTCAGTCTGGAGCACAGAGAAAGACTCTGGAGACCTCTGTCCTGTGAGGTGCCACAGGGAGTTGAGGTGGGTTTGAAGAAGGACAGTTAGCATTAACGCTGAATAACGTTAACACCGGAGACTGCTTTTGAGAAACGCTTGCTAGGATCCACACATATTTGTGACAACATGGATTATATGTTGTTCCTAATGATGGCTTCAGACCGTGTTAAGTTTAAACGGGCAGTTTCTGATCTCATAATTCAAAGACATTTTCTTTGATTCAGTAATTGCTTTGCCTGTGTATGTGAAATGAGATATTCACGAATGAATAATAGGTCGTCCTCCAGTGAGCAGGGACAGCGCTAAAAATCGCAGGTTGGCGCCATTGGGGGAGATTTGAAGAATAATATAAACTGGACATCAGTGTGCTTC
>NW_004444049.1:1422241-1429462 GCF_000243295.1 Trichechus manatus latirostris | reverse complement strand
ATGAAATATACATTCGCACTAATATTTCAGGTTATTTTGAAATATATATGCACATTAATATTTCAGGTTGTTTTGACTAGTTCTAAGACATTTTTTGTGTTTAAGTGCAGAAATGCTAATAACAACTAAAAGAGTTTGGTGTGCTCTTTAGCAGAAGGGTGAAAATACAGTTAACCAAAAATGTATACTTACTTCCCGTGAGGAAACCCCAGTTTTGCCTAAAAGAAAATGTCTTCCAAAGGAAAAAGGAGCAATGCCTAGGGTGGCTACATGATTTAAATGGGAACTTAGAAACAGAAATGGTAAAATTTACTCGTTTACATTGCAGAGAAAAGCAATGTGTCTGCTTCCCCAGGACATACCCCAGAGAACTAACGTGTTCACACAGAAACCTGTACATGAGTGTTCATAGCAGCATTATTCATAATCGCCAAAAAGTGGAAACAGCCTCATTCCGTCAGTGGATGAGTGGATAAATACAATGTGGTACATTCATACAGTCATTCATAAAATCATATTTTATGACATTCAGCCATAAAAAGGGATGTGGTTCTGACAGCTGCTATCACATGGATGAACCTTGAAAACATTATGCTGAGTGAAGGAAGCTGGTCACAAAGGACCACTCGATTGTATGATTCCATTTACATGAAATGCCAAGAATAGGCAGATCCATAGAGACAGAATGTATCAGTGTTTGCCAGGCCTGGGAAGAGGGGAATGGAGACTGGTGGACTGCTTAATGGCTATTGAGTTTCCTTTTGGGGAGGTGAAAATATTCTGGAATTAGGGGTGATGGTTGCACAACGTTGTGAATATACTGAAAACCACTGAAGGGTACAATTCGAAACGATTAAAATAGTGGGTGTTACGTTTTGTGAATTTGAATGGTGTGAATATAAAATGCTGGCATAAAATATCACATCAGTATTTTAATTACCATGAAGTAATGCCACTGGCCCAGAAGTAAAAGCAGACACATTACAGGAATGACACAGTTCCAGGGCGGCAGGCCAGGTGGGTTGGAAGCCGTGTTCTGGCAGTGCTGTTGGCAGTGCTGCTGTTCCGGTGAGGAGGCCACCTCCTGCACCCATGCCCTCAGGTTTGGCCTTACAGGATGCCGATTTGAAACCAAGAACACACAAAATGCACCCTGCTTAGCGAACTGAGTCAAAGGTGGGGAGGAGACACAGCTCGTTTTCCACCTGGTCCACCCACGTGTCAAACAAAAACAAAACGCCAAGGTTTCTTTCTTTTTTTCCTCCTCTAAATGGAAATTCCCCCCACGTGTCTGTAAGTTTGTCATACTGTGGGGGCTTTTGCGTGTTGCCGTGATGCTGGAAGCTACGCCACCGATAATCAGATACCAGCAGGGTCACCCGTGGCGGACAGGTTTCAGCTGAGCCTCCAGACTAAGACGAGGAGGAAGGACCTGGCAGTCTGCTTCTGAATCCTTTCATCATACCTATTCAATCTGTATGCTGAGCAAATAATCCTAGAAGCTGGACTATTTGAAGAAAAACAGGGCATCAGGATTGGAGAGAGACTCATTAACAACCTTATATGCAGATGACACAAACTTGCTTAATGAAAGTGAAGAGGACTTGAAGCACTTACTGATGAAGATCAAAGACCATAGCCTTGAGTATGGATTACACCTTAACAAAATCCTCACAGCTGGAGTAATAAGCAACATCATGATAAACGGCGAGAAGATTGAAGTTGTCAAGGATTTCATTTTACTTGGATCCACAATCAACACCCATGGAAGCAGCAGTTAAGAAATCAGAAGACACATTGTGTTGGGAAAATCTGCTGCAAAAGACCTCTTTAACGTGTTGAAAAGCAAAGATGTCATGTTGAAGACCAAGTTGTGCCTGACCCAAGCCATGGTGTTTTCAGTTGCATCATACGCATGCGAAAGCTGGACAATGAGTAAGGAAGACTGAAGAAGAATTGATGCCTTTGAATTACGGTGTTGGCGAAGAATATTGACTATACCATGGACTGTCAGAAGAACAAACAGTCTGTCTTGGAAGAAGCACAGCCAGAACGCTCCTTGGAAGCAAGGATGGTGGGACTACGTCTCCCATACTTTGGACATGTTGTCAGGAGGGACCAGTCCCTGGAGAAGGACATCATGCTTGGTAAAGTAGAGGGTCATTGAAAAAGAGGAAGACCCTCCACAAGATGGATTGACACAGTGGCTGCAACAGCGGGCTCAAGCATAACAATTGTGAGGATGGCACAGGATCAGGCAGTGTTTCGTTCTGTAGTGCACGGGGTCGCTGTGAGTCGGAACTGACTCAATGACACCTAACAACAACAAATGAAATTGCATTCAGTTTTTGACAGAGTCAGTTCAAGCTGCCATTGGTAAAGGTGACTTCAGCATTTAACAAAGACTGTAGTGGTCCCAGGAGAGCAGGACTGCGGCCGGAGGCAGAGGGTTGGGAACTGTCCATCTACACGAGATGGCGAAGGAGCCCGTGGAGGGAGAGTTGAGAGAGCCCAGCACACGCCAGCTGATCCTGGAGTACAGTTTGTGAGCTGTGTGAGGTACGAGAGGAAGACATGCTGTAAGAACTTCAGGCATGAGGGAGGCAAGGGTGTAGACCATTCTTTGAAGAATTTTGTCAGCAGGCTAAGGGTATAGATGGAGCCCTGGTGGCCCTGTGATTAAGACCTCGGCAGCTAATGGAAAGGTCAACAGTTCAAACCCCCCAGCCACTCTGCGGGAGGAAGATGTGTCAATCTGCTCTCTTAAAGATTTACAGCCTTGAACCAAAGCCTCCAGCAGCCTGAGTCCAGAAGAACTAGATGATACCCAGCTACCACCACTGACTGCTCTGACAGGGATCATGATAGAGGGTCCTGGACAGAAGAGAAGAATGTAGAACAAAATTCAGATTCATAAAAAAAGACCAGGCTTACTGGTCTCACAGTGACTGGCGGAACCCCCGAGACTATAGCCCTCAGAAACCCTGCTAACTCAGAACTGAAGCCACCTTTCAGACAAAAATTATACAGGCCTGTAAAACAAACTAACACCCATGAGGAACGTGCTTCCTAGTTCAGTCAAGTATATGACACCAAGTGGGTAACCCCTGCCCAAAAACAAAGATGAGAAGGCAGGAAGGACAGGAAAACTGGGCAAATGGACACACAGAACCTGAGGTAGAAAGGGAATAGGGGAGAGTGCTGACACATTGTGGGGATTGCAACCACTGTTACAAAACAATTTGTGTATAAATTTTTGAATGGGAAACTAATTTGTGCTGTAAACTTTCACCTAAAGCACAATTTAAAAAAAAAAAAAAAAAGATTATAGCCTAGAAAACCCTGTGGGGCAGTTCTGTGTCCTGTAGGGCCGCTATGAGTCAGAATTCACTCGATAGCAGGGTTTGGGTTTCTGGTTTTAAAGTGTAGACTGGAAGCGTGTCCCTAGGGTGCAGATGAGCGTGTGCTGCCCGCTTCCGTGTCTTGTTGGGAGAAAGCTACTGAGAAGAACTGAGTTACTATCCGAAGGTGTCTGAGTGACTTCATGTTGGCAGTATGGCCCAGTCAGCCAGTTAGTCTAAACCCAAGTGGCTGTTTGTGTCTCTGGAGCACCTGCCCTCTGGGGCCGAAGTGCACTGTGGCCGCCGTGGAGGAGGGTGAGGGAGGCTATGGAGCTGGCTGCTCTCCTGGGCCGAGGGTGGATCGGGGTGATGCTTTCAGTTGAATGGCACTTTACAGTTCCCTTGTTTGACTGTCACAGCTGTGAACTGTTGGCACATCCTTATCCATATTTTAAAAAGGACCCCTCGTGGCGCAGTGGTTAAGCGGTGGGCTGTTAACCACAAGGTTAGCGGTTTGAACCCACCGGCTTCTCCGTGGAAGAAAGATGTGGCAGTCTGCTTCTGTGAAAATTATGGCCTTGGAAACCCTGTGGGGCAGTTCTCCTCTGCCCTGTAGGTCGCTGTGAGTTGGAATTGATTCAACAGCAACACATTTGGGGTTTTGTTGTTGTTGTTGTTTAATCCACATTTTGCAGGTGAATAAAAACTAAGATGGAGAACTTAAGTGACCTGTCTGAAGTCATGAAGACCAGTGCTTCCAAACATGGAAGGAGATGGAATTACCTGGGGAAGCTCTTAAATACTTGTTTTTAGGTTCCACCACCAGAAATGTTGACACAGGAGGGTGAGGCCCAGGAGTCTGCATTTCTAGCTTTTAAAAATCAGGCCCCTTTCTCTTGCATTATCATGGTCCGTGGTCCTGGACTAGGAAGACACATACTCTTTTCTTAAATCTCCAGTGAAGTTTTCTTTTTCAGCAACGTTGTTGTTGTTATTGTTAGGTGCTGTCTAGTCGGTTCTGACTCATAGCGGCCCCATGTACGACAGAATGAAACACTGCCCGGCCCCACACCATCCTCCCAATCATTGCTGTGTTGGAGCCCATTGTTGCAGCGACTGTGTCAGTCCATCTTGTTGAGGGTCTTCCTTTTTTTCACTGACCCTCTACTTTGCAAAGTGTGCTTGCCTTCTGCAGGGACTGGTCCCTCCTGATAACGTGTCCAAGGTATGTGAGATGAAGTCTCGCCAGCCTCGCTTTCAAGGAGCATTCTGGCTGTACTTCTTCCAAGACAGACTTGTTCTTTCAAATATTGTTTCAGCAATATAATGAAAATAACAAGAAGTAATTAAAAAATAAAATGGAACTCTTGATGGTGGTTGTAGGGAATAAAAGATGTTATGTTATGACCAAGTAAAGAAAAAGAAGCGGAAAGGAGACAAGAAGGAGGTCCAGTGATCCATTTTAGGGTGGGACGTGTGAGACACCACTGCTTCTTTTCCCTGGAGCTCTGCTGTGTTTGCTTTAAGCTACTTGAATGTCCTAGAAAGAGTGTTTATCACTTTTGGAAATAAATTTGCATCTGATTCATAGTTCTTAATTTAAAATTGGCCTGGTTGTGGATTTTAATCAGTAATATATGGTTTGTATAATCTGAACCATTCATCCAGATTGGAGCCTTTTACCCAGAAATGATGAGTATTAACATTTTCAAGCATTGTGTGAAACCAAGTTGTTGAACTGATTTTAATGGTTAACTGTTATCTTCCCTGTTCCCAATCCTAGAAATGTCAAGTAAAAAAATACAAGTCTGTATTGCTCAGACTTACGGCCCAGACTTACATTTCAGAATGAAAATATTCCGGTAATGATTGTATCTATTCAATTTCAGAAAACACTTGAAACTTTATAGTAAATAGTAATAACTAAAATGCCATTGCCTTAAGCTGTTTTTAGATGAACATTTTTTTTCTAAAAAGGAAAAAATCTAGACGCTGACAGTTAGATTCTTATGATGGTAATAAAGTAAGTCATCACTGTGCACATATCTGGGGTTTGTTGGGGCTGTGCTGGTTTTTTCTGCAATAATAGTACAAACACAGTGCACATAGGAACATGCTCCTGGAATCTTAGACTTTGGAATTTCCTGTCTAATGTTTATCTAAACTCCTAAGTTTAAATTTGCTTTGATACGTTTTCAGCTGTAGAATTTTGAGCTAAGAGAAAGGTCTGTCTTTAAATAGTAGCAATAATTGTCAAATCCTATAAATTTGTTTTCTACCATGGCCAAAGAGGTACACAGTAGAATGGTTTTGGCTGCTGGGTTTATTACGAGAAGTATTTATGTTTAATAGACACGTAACCAAAATGAATAGGAATTGGATGTGCTCTGGTTTCAGAGGGCAGATCGAAAGCCAAGAGGTGAACAAAGACAGTTTGGCCTATTATCAGGAAAAACTTAAAATAGAACTGTACCAAAAAAACATCGCCTTGCCTCTGGAAAAGTAAGCTGGAACGGTGAAATAAGGGGTTTGTTTGTGAGTGAAGGTGGGGCTCGCGGCTCCTTTCTAAGGAAGGCCGTGTGGGGAGGGATAACCTGAGCTCTGAGCACTCTTCCGCCAGCTCCCAGTCTCCTCCTGGTTACAGTCGCCAGGTGTTTTGTCTGAAGGCAGTGGAATTTGTTACTAATTGACAGCAAGACTTTGAGACCCGCTGGGAGCTCCAGCCCTGTGCTCCTGCCACCTTGTCGTTGTCCTTCTCCCCTCTCGGATCTTCCCTTTTTTTCTCGGTCACGTCCTGCCTGGAATTCCACATCCATCATTGTCATCACAGCGTTGAATGCCCTTCAGCTCCTTCGCCTTTGCACTTTATTGTACCTTTGTTAGGTGCTGTCGAGTCAGCTCCGCCTCATAGCAGCGCTGTGTACAACAGAAGAAGACACTGCCCGCTCGTGTACCATGCTCGTGATCGTTACGTTTGAGTCCATCGTTGCAGCCACTGTGTCAGTCTGCCTCGCTGAGGGTCTCCCTCTTTTCCACGGACCCTCTACTTTACCAGGCATGATGTCCTTCTCCAGGGATTGGTCCCTCCTGATGACATGTCCAAAGTAAGCAAGACAAAGTCTCGCCATCCTCACTTCTAAGGAGCATGCAGCTTTTCGTCCTCCAAGACTGATTGGTTCATTCTTCTGGCGGTCCATGATGTATTCAGTATTCTTCGCCAACACCATGATTCAAATACATCACTTCTGTTTTGCTTATTCATTGTCCAGCCTTCACGTGCATATGAGGTGGTTGAAAATACCATGGCTTGGGTCAGGCGCGCCTTAGTCATCAAAGTGACATCTTTGCTTTTTAACACCTTAAAGAAGTCTTTTGCAGCAGATCTTCCCAAAGCAATAGCAATTTTACTTAAGTGGCAGTAACCTGCACCTCATTAGATCCATTCTCTGTCCACACTCATGGCTACTGTGGAGTGGCCGAAATGCTGCCAGCCGTTACGTGATGGTGTACCACATGCTCTCTCTTCCTGAGGACGATTCATACCTTCTCCTCTGCCCCTACCCCCGGTATTCCTCACCTGGCCTCATGTTTGGCTGATGACTCAGACTTTTCCCAGCGAAACTGGAAGACATCCGAGGAGGCCTTGGTAACCTCCCACCACACATCTGTCTGTTTATCTGGTTCTGTGTCCATGAACCCTGCTTCCTTCCTATTCCTGTGGGTGAACTGTCTGTGCCTCCAGCAAGGTCAGCCTCTCCACTTAGCCACTTGACCCTGTCTGCTCTTGTCTGCTTGAGGACGTTACTCCATCCATCCCCACCTCTCTCCTGCAGTCTCCCCTGGATGCTTGCCATCGGCATGCAATCATCTGTCTTCACCC
>NW_004444049.1:1419236-1420869 GCF_000243295.1 Trichechus manatus latirostris | reverse complement strand
CAGTGAAAAGGTGAATTCAAACAGGGAAACAAACAGCTTAGCCAGGCTGAATCGAAACCCAGTGTGGTAGCATGAGCTGGCTAGAGGCCATGGCCCATGAGCCCCGGCTAAAAGCAGGCAGGGCGGGGGGAAACCTGTCTCCTTTAGGGTGAGGATAGTAAGGACCAGAGTGTTCGGGAATGAGAGCTAGACTCTGGTCCAGTCTTTGAAGCCGGGCTTATATGAGGTTTCCGCCTCGGTCCCCTGTACAGATGGGGCTCTGCAGGAAGTTGTGGGCCACGGAGGGTAGGAAACAAGACTGGGACGCGCCCGGCCGCTGCTGCTTCTCACAGGGCCTGCACGACCTCTAACGTGGCCACGCAGCAGGAGCCTGGAAACGCCATGCCAAGCCTGGCTGTGGACCGAGGGGCGGCAGCCACAGAACCCGGGCTGGGAGGGGAGCGCCAGCAGCGTAAATCCCTCTAGCCAGGATGTGCCCGCAACCCAATATGGGAAGATATCCAGTGCTGAGGCATCCTTGCAGAGCCACTAGGCTGGCAAGAATGGTGAAAGTAAGTGCTTAAGGTGGTTCAGAAGATGTATGAAAACATCCATATGCAAACAAGAAATCATAACGCAAACCAGACCGCAGTGAAGCAAGAGCAGGCGGGTATAGCGAAAACCCGTCTCAGATCGGAGAACTGGAAAAGGTACTAGCCAGAACAACAGCCTCTGTGCTGGACACAGTGACAGACGACATTAGTCAGCTGACAGCTGTTCAGCACATCGGCCCAGGTGTGCAGCACAGCAGGAGGGACAAGGTGATGAACATTCAGGGCCTGAGCGCAGGCAAGCCTGAAGCCAGCTGCACCCTTTCGAGTGGTCACGAGCCCCCCACAGACGCAAGGAGTCACGCCACCCAGCAGGCAAGGGCGAGCAGAAACTGTTGCCAGAGGACCGTGAGGGGCCTAGCGCCCTAAGTGGGGCGGATGAATCCTAGAAGAGAGGTGTGCCCTGCAGACCTCACTTAGGACGCAGCAACTTTCTTTTCAGGAGCCCTGGCGGCGCAGCGGTTAAGAGCTCGGCTGCTAACCCAGAGGTCGGCGGCTTGAATCCACCAGCTGCTTCTCGGGAGAAAGACGGGGCGTTCTGCTTCAGTAAAGATTACAGCCTTGGAAACCGTGTAGGGCAGTTCTTCTCTGTCCTACAGCGTCACTGCGGGTTGGAATTGACTAGGTGGCAACAAGTTTGCGTGTTGGTTTTTACTTTATCTTTATCCTGTTTATTTTAGGCACGTGCTGTAGCACAGCCACATTCTTTTTTTGTTGTTTATTTTTTTTCACAACCACATTCTTGCAGGAGAAATACTCGTTGAGAAGTGAAGTAAGTAATGTAAAATGCTCCCAAGAATCCTGCAGTATTTCTGTAAGGGGTGTGCCTCCCCACCACCACTTCCCATTTTCTCTTCCTAAAAAAACAGAATCCAAGAAAAAAAGAAACCGTTTTAAGTTTCCTGCTGCCTGTCACTGGCTGTAACAGTGCCGCTGGCACTTGTTGTCCGTGTGAATAAGTGTTCCAGCTTGCGCTGTGCTCACATAGGCGTCTGGGGGCCAGCCTTGTAAAATCGGGCCCTGACGAGTGGCCTCATTTCTGC
>NW_004444049.1:1414449-1418224 GCF_000243295.1 Trichechus manatus latirostris | reverse complement strand
GTTGGGTGAGGACCGTAGACGCTGGATGGAAGTCTTTCTCAGAAGGATCTGTTTTCACTGTTTTCCAGGAGTTTGCAGCACTTACGAAAGAACTGAACGTATGCAGGGAGCAGCTCCTTGAGAGGGAAGAAGAAATCGCCGAGCTAAAAGCAGAAAGAAACAACACCAGGGTTAGTAGGTGATCCTTGCCGTTTGAAGATTTTCTCCTGGAGTCAATATCAGATCAGCATTGCTGTCTTTAAACTAGAAGATTTGGTCTACTCCTGGTTTTGAACACATTTTACATGTTGTCCTATTGAGTGGAAATTTGTAGTGAGAATTAATGATATGTTAATACATTTGGGGTAGATTCTCTAACGCCAGACGCGGTTGAAAGGAGTCACACTTGTTTTAGATCAAAAAGAAGGTGTTTTCTCTAAATTCAGGTATGAAACATAAAGTCGAAAGCACCCTGTAAACTCTGTGTGACCTGTGATTGCAGCTCCTGTTGGAACACCTGGAGTGCCTGGTCTCCAGACACGAGCGCTCCCTCAGGATGACGGTCGTCAAGAGACAAGCGCAGTCGCCAGCAGGCGTATCCAGCGAAGTAGAAGTTCTCAAGGCACTAAAGTCATTATTTGAACACCACAAAGCTCTGGATGAAAAGGTAGCCCTGCCGTGTAACAGCTCCTGGCTTGCACACGTGCTGTGTACTGGGCAGACCTCGTGTTTGTGTTACGTTAGATTGATTTTGGTCACTTCTGGACTTCTTGTCAACTAACAAAGTCCTTCTGTGAGAAGACAGGGTTCTGTGTGGTAAAGAGGACTGGTTGGCATAAAATACCTTAAAATTGATTACATTCTGTATATTGATTTTTCTATTAAGAATTGGGTAATATAATTTATTTGGGGGAACCTCTTTCTCATACTTGTTTTAGAGCCCTTGACACAAAGTTTCTTGACAGTAATATCAGTGAAAGACATTACAGGGGCTCCATTATGTTACAGTATACTAACATTGTATCAGGATAACCGTACATTAAGAATAAAAATAAACAGCACACACACTGACTCAATCCCTTTTATTTTTAGGTGAGAGAGAGATTACGAGTAGCACTTGAAAGGTGTAGTTTGTTAGAAGAAGAGTTAGGTGCCACGCATAAAGAGGTAAGCTTGATACATCGTCATATGGTGTGAATGGGGTGGGGGGAGGTACGATGTTAATCCCTTAATTTAAAACGAGCTGCGTGTTTCTGTGCCGCAGAATCTTTAAGTGCCCATCTGTCCAGTAGAGTGAAAAATTCAGTTTTTAACAATCTGGGTATATTCAGGATAGATCACATTGCCTTTTCTTCTCCCCCTGTACTAAGTTTAGCAGTTGACAGTTGCATTTCTTTTCAGAAGGAGTTTTGCTTTCTTTACTTCTCTTAAGTAAGATGTTTTACTCTCGTATTCAATTTTTTTGGTTTTAGCTAATGATCCTTAAAGAACAGAATAATCAGAAAAAAACACTGACGGATGGGATGCTCGACATAAACCACGAACAAGAAGATACGCCAAGCACGAATGGAAAGGTAAGTCAAGTCCTCGTCTTCTCGTTAATTTGTCCGCAGTACATGGGTAGACCATTTGGGAAGCTGTTGACAAAGCATCTGCGTAAACTTGAGCAGTCCTGAAAACTGTGTAATCCACTCGTTTACTTAGGTTGACTTTGATTTGACCTATCCGACTGAAGTGTTTTATTTCCTAGCTCACCAAACAAGGCTATTTATGGCTTTTTGTTTCCAGCAGAGGTCTTCCGGCGGTTCCCTGAGCCACGAGCAAGACCTGGCTAAGGTGGCCGAGCTGCAGGAGATCATAGACAGGCAGTCCCGAGAGCAGAGCCAGATGAAGGAGCGCCTGGCTGCCCTATCCAGCCACGTCACCGAGCTGGAGGAAGACCTGGACACCGCCAGGAAGGATCTCATCAAGTCTGAAGATGTGAACACCAAGCTGCAGAGGGATGTCCGTGAAGTGAGTGCTCGTGGAAACTGCAGTCTTGTTGGCATGAAGCCAAACACTCGGGGTGTTGGGTTAATTGATTTTTTTGGTCCATTTTGCCCCCTTCTCTCCCAAGTACTTTCAGCCTTTGGACTGTCATATAAGTAATAGAGAAATGAGTTGGTGCTGTGAGCCTGTAATGGGCTACCCAGTTTTGTGGTCAAACCTCCTTTTACCCCCCAGTTACTGCAGTAGAGGAGCAGTGGTCCAGCTGGCTCACTGGCAGCCGTGGGGCAGGTGTTAGGTTGACCCTTCCCGCCCGTGCTGCTCCAGCATGGTCTCACGCCCTGCTTGGGGGATTCCTGTGGTCAGACACGTCTGCTCATCTTCACAAATGCCAGGCTAATTTATTCCTCATTATGTACAGATTTCCTTCTGATTCAAACCTAGCAGCTCAGTGTCCACTCAGAGTGCTGTGGGGATGGACTGTGTTAGGGGCATGACTGGTGGTCTTATAGGATTCTGACATTCTCCTCCTCCAGGGATACATGGTACTGAGTACCGGTGTTCAGACGAACAGCAGGAGTGTAGAATGTGCTCACACTTCAGTAGGTATGATTATGCTGTACAAACGTGCAAACTCATGTACAGAAATACACTCATTTCTGGCAAACGTCCCTGCTTTTAGAATGCTTTATGAGAAACTGTCTGATGGTCGTTATAAAAGCAGAGGTGGACTGGATACATGCTCCTGCGACGTGTCTTGTTACACCTGCCGTTTGTCCCCCCTGCAAGGCCGTCTCAGACTGAAGCGTGTGCAGAGCAGGCTTATCCAGGCTGTTAGCTCAGTCTGAATAGTTCTGTATAAAAGTTCAGAATAGAGAAAAATATTGGATGTTTTCTCCAGCTCTTAAGTTTCCTTATTCTTTGAAAACAGTAAGAGATTATGTGATAGAGTTTAATAAGCATGGAATTTTGGAATTTTTTTTTTTTAAACCTGTCATTTCTAACAGTTAGACTTTGCTACCATTAGTCATTTAGTGAACAGGTAGGGACCTTAAAGCAGTGAATTATGGGGACCAGGGACAGGAATCGCACTAGCAAAAAGTTCTGGTCCTAGTCTGAATACTTGATACTGTGGAGTATGATTTTGCTACAGAATTAGACTTTAGGCAGTTGCTTTCAGTTAAATTAAACATTGGCTTCTGTCTGCATTTGTTAATATGCTTTGATTTTGTGGTGCTTATGTGAGATCTCATCCAGCTTTTACCCAGGAAGATGAGGCTCTTGTCTCACTGCTGTGGCCATGCAGAGGCCATGCTCTGTCCTGTCTTGGGCGTCTTCTTACGGCCCTTATGTCTTATTGTATAGAAAGGGAGAAGCTTGGCAAACTGAGTGAGCAGACAATTCTTTGTTCATTGGCTAGGTGAATATTTATGATAGTTGAGGTAGGGACGTTTTTATTCACATGTGAGAAAATTGATACCTCTTTCAGTTTAATTTTGAGGATGCTAATTTTATATTTGATTTGAAAATTAGGATTTAGCCCACTTTTTTCCCTCTTAGTGAGTATATTAATGTATTAAATATTAGTCACCTTTTGCGTTTTTTAATTTCTCTGAAATAACTACCCTAGGCCATGGCCCAGAAGGAAGACATGGAAGAGAGAATCACTACTCTTGAAAAACGCTACCTCGCCGCGCAGCGTGAAGCCACGTCCGTGCACGACCTCAACGACAAGCTGGAAAACGAGATGGCAAACAAAGACGCTGCGCGTCGACAGGTGAGGGCTCCGCAGGGCCGTCTGGCTGTAGTC
>NW_004444049.1:1412093-1414082 GCF_000243295.1 Trichechus manatus latirostris | reverse complement strand
GGGCAGTTCTGCTGTGTCCTGCAGGGTTACTATGAGTTGGAATCGACTCGAGGGCAGTGGGTTTGTTTTTTTTGGATGGAGCTGCAGTGAGCCTTGGTGGCATGATGGTTGAGCACTCGACTGCTAACTGAAACGTCAGTGGTTCGAACCCACCAGCTGCTCCATGGGAGAAAGATGTCGCTGTGTGCTCCTGTAAAGATTCCAACCTAGGAAACCCTGTGGGGCAGTTCTACTCTGTCACAGGGTCACTGTGAGTCACAGTCGACTCACGGTCTCAGGTTTGATGGAGCTGCACTCCTGGATTCTTTTCCTTCTCGTTGTTCTGTTTTAATTGAAGTTAATCAGCCTCCTGTTAGCATTTGTTCCAAAGGGTGGGTAGGAGCTGAGAGTGGCAGAGAAGCTCAGGGCAGCTTGGCTACTTCTTGGTACCTGGGGACAGAGTGGTGAGTGGCAGATGCAGAGGTGAAGCCTGTCATAGGAACATGTGCCTCCTGCGCCGGGTCAGCCACCCCAGCCCCTAGAGGGGAGGAGTCCGCTGAGAAGCTCCGTCAGGCTTCCTGAAGATACAGCCAGCTGGGTGTTTCACAGAGGGCACCGTCTGAGCCCAGAGAAACTATTAGGCGGCCATTCAGAATGGCACTGTGTCGTGTTTGATAACATGTAAGATGGTCACACTGATGATGACTTTAAAACGCAGATTACAAAAGAGAGGGGGTCCCCGATTTACGACGTGGTTTTGTTCCAATGACTACTCGGTCATAAGTTGCTTTTGATGTAAGTCGAATACTTTGTTTTTAAGCTTCCATTATTATTGCCTTTTGTTCTGAGTATCTTTATGAATTCGATCTTTATGTGTCTTTCGGGGTTGGAAACATCACGTCTGAAATCGATAACATCATCAAATCATGCAGTGCAGCATCGTGTGTAGCACATGTTACTAACAACAAGAGGTGAACACGAACACGGGGCAGTCGTCCGTGTGTGTGGGTCATCGTAACTCGAGTATGTCCTGAGTCGGGGACTGCTGTGATGTACTGTTTTGAGAGTTTTAAGCATAATATATCGTATATACGCATATATAGAAATCATATATACAGAAGAAAGAGAAAAGCTATATATAGTTAAATGTTAACGTCTCAGGAACCTGACGTTAGAGGTGGTTTTTCCAATTTTCTTTTAAGTCTGTTTTTGATATTTTCTACCTTGAAATATTTGTTTAGAATAAGAGGATTTTTAAAAAGAGTAGTATATGTTTTGAAATGTCTTGACCAGCGTTTCACTAGGCATGCTCTAGAAAGATCTAAATTTGAGAGGAGATGAGCGAGAGCAGTATGTTGCCCTAAATGCACGTGGCCGACTGCTGCAAGCAGTGTCATCCTCAGACAGCATGTCTGAGGACTTTTAAAGAAGGGTCAGCCCTGCCCCCTTCTTACCCTAACTTGCCTGTAAGAATGAGTAAGCCTCAGCGGAAAACTAGATTTTCATAGTACATAGGAACCTTTATTTATAAAAAGAAGCTTCTGTTAAGATATTTAGGAGAAGCAAACACTTTGGGGAAAGGTGTTTTTGCACATGCAGTTAAGCCCAAGAAGGTTGGTCTGTACTAGCAGACAGAAAAGGTTTACCCTAAAGCAGCTACCAGAACAGGAATGCTTCCATCGTAGCTGATTTGGTGCATGTCTGCATTGAAGCTCGGCTCCCACTTGTGAAACGCGTAAAGAGCTGGGAGATTTGCTGCAGCGTGATGCCTTGCTTTCCCTTCGCAGACCGAGGATAAGAACCGGCAGTTACAAGAGCGCCTGGAGCTGGCCGAGCAAAAGCTGCAGCAGACTCTGCGGAAGGCCGAGACCCTCCCCGAGGTGGAGGCGGAGCTGGCCCAGAGGGTGGCTGCGCTGTCCAAGGTGGTGCCCTGGGTTTGGTTTGCGGTGGATGTGGGGGTCTTGACCCTTGGTTGTGACTTGTCCATGCTCTGTGTCATCGTTGTTCTTA
>NW_004444049.1:1408263-1411270 GCF_000243295.1 Trichechus manatus latirostris | reverse complement strand
TGTGATCTGCTTTTAAAGTCTTGGTTTCTTTCTCCCACTGTCATCTTTCCTGCCCCCTGTCGGCTCTGTAGTCTGACCTTTTGTCTTCTGGGAGCTCTGCTGCCAAGGAAGCTAAACTGTTCGAACTTCCTTCCAAGCTTAGGAAGGTAGAATCTGTACCTTGATCCTTGTTTGTGCTTGCTGCTTTCTGCTTTCTGTGCTGCCTAACCACAAGCAGACCGAGGGTGGGGGGACACACGAAACCACTGAGGTTTGCCACGGGGGTGGGGTGAAAGGCACCCATCTCTCTCTCAGCGTTAGTTTCCAACACCAGCCACGGGTCAGAGCACCAGCATGAGAGGGTAATTGCTTCACGGTTTAGCCCATGAGGCCACCTAGGACGTGTCACTGGACGTTCAGTAGATGCCGTCCATTCAGTGCTGTTGAGAAGCAGCTCGCGCCGAGCATGTTACGCTGGCTGCTACTGCAGTAGGATGCAGCGTGTTGTCCATACAGTCTCGTCGGTTCACACTCACTCTGGCTTTTGCCGACAGGCTGAAGAGAGACACGGCAACATAGAAGAACGGTTGCGGCAAATGGAGGTGCAGCTGGAGGAGAAGAACCAAGAACTGCAGCGGGTATGTGTTCTGCCAGCGTGGGTGAGAGAGTGCCCAGCTCAGTCTGATGGGGTGGTGGGGTCTCCTGTGTCCACTTCTCCCCCTCTTCTGCCCCCAACGCCTGATCCAGATGTTGCCCTCCATCTCGAGTCCTGGGGTGCATTTATTCCGTGGCTTCATCTGTCAGCGCTCCGCTGCTGCATGCATCCGTGGCATGCATCCGCACACTGTGTCAGGTGGGTCAGTGTCAGCAGCAGCAGCAGAATACGTGGCCCACAGGCGGTCCTGCAGGGGGGCCTGGGACCCCCAAGTCCAAGGAAGCTTCTTGCTAATCTAACTAGCCTAATCTAACCAGCCTGATCTAACCAGCGTGTCGGGAATTGCCTCAGGTACAGGTGGGGACTTTAGGGTCACCCTGATAGTCGTGGTTGCTGAAACTTGGAGTAAAGCCCATGATCCCAGTTGAGTGATTCACTTGCGTAGGACGTGGCTCTGAAGTCCCAAATCTAGGTCATGGGCCTGATCTCTCTCCCAAAATAACAAACTGTTACCCTGAATATAAAGATACACGTATGGACTGATGTTCCTGAGCACGAGGAGAAGCGTGACTGAGCTGTGACAGAGCACTAAGAGGGCCCGACTGGCGACTTTCGTCCTTCGGATCCTGAGAGAGTTTTCCCTGAAAGAATTGGGCAGTGTCAGTCCGGAACGTCCAGGAAACAGAGACATAGCTAAAAGCAGTCCCAGGTCCAGCTGGCACCTAGCCTGGTGCTCTGGGTGGTTTCTTTTTACCACGTGGGTGGAGAGAGGACGCATGCAGCGCCTGATGGTAGAGCCCTTGCAGCCCCCATTAGCCAGCCTCCCAGCATGAATACAAGACCAACAGAAATCTGTACTCTTGGCCACGAGCTGCAGAGAATCAAATCTGAGCTCCAGGAAATGAAGAATCTGACTTCCGTTAGAGAGATTTCACACGAGGGAATCCTCCCTCCTAACACCCCTTAACCAAAGAATTACATTTTTATTTGTTATGGGGATATACTTCATACTTTCAGAGCAGCTTATGGAGTTTTGAAGAACAGGTGTTGCAATAGGGATAATGTTTGTAAGTAAGGCAGTTAAAAGTGAGTGGTGTTTAGATGTTAATGGAAAACAATCACAATGTTCTAAAGAAGGAGTATCTTGTATTCTGTGATTGGGGCTCTCAGCTTACCTTAGGCATTATTATGAGTGCTTTATATTTAATCCTCACAATGCTCTTACACGAGAAACATGGGTACTCCCATTTGACAGATGAGGAAACCAAGCGCAGAGGGGTTGAGTCAAAGGCCCAGGTCACTGCGTGCACTGCCCTCTGCCTTGGGGAGCGAGGCCAGGGAGAGTCCTGAACAGACTCTCCTGGAGGCGTGCTGCCTACTAGCACTTCCTGTTCCTTGCCAGATGCCACTCGCATTGATTCAGGATGTAGGGTCAAAAAAAAAATAAAAAGTTTTCAAATCATGACATTGGTTATGGTTCTATGGAAGTTGTCAGAATTGAAATGGAATGCTTAAGATCAATATCCTAGGCATTAGTGAGCTGAAATGGACTGGTATTGGCCTTTTTGAATCAGACAATCATATGGTCTACTACGCCAGGAATGACAAATTGAAGAGGAGCGGCATCACGTTCCTTGTCAAAAAGAACATTTCAAGAGCTATCCTGAAGCACAACACTGTCAGTGGTAGAATATCCATATGCCTACAAGGAAGAACAGTTAATACAACTGTTATTCAAATTTACAGACTAACCGCTAATGCCAAAGATGAGGAAATTGAAGACTTTTACCAACTTTTGCAGTCTGAAGTTGATCAAACACAGAGTCAAGGTGCATTGATAAGTACTGGTGATTGGAATGTGAAACAAAGTTGTAAACGAAGAAGGATCCCTAGTTGGAAAATAGGGCCTTGGCGATAGAAATGATGCTGGAGATGACATGGTAGAAGCTTGCAAGACCAACAACTTATTCATTGCAAATACCATTTTTCAAAAACATAAACAGTGATTATACATGTTGTCTTAGGCTGGGTTCTGTAGAGAAACAAAACCAGTAAAGCATGTAAATATATATATAGAGAGACTTACATCAAGAAAACGGCTCACGCGATTGTAGAGGCTGGAACGTCCCAAGTCCATGGATCAGGATAGAGGCTTCTCTTGATTCACGTAGCTGCAGGGGCTGGCGAACCCAAGGTCGGCAGGTCAGAGAGCAGGACTCCCACTTACAGGCTGTGAAGATTGGAGAATCCCAAGATCAGCAGATAAACTGATAGCTCAAGTCCCAAGAACCAGAAGTCTGATGAGCAGGTGGCAGCCACAAGATCCAGAGAGAGCAAAAAAGCCAGAATGTCTGCTTATATTTGGATGCAGGC
>NW_004444049.1:1406194-1407207 GCF_000243295.1 Trichechus manatus latirostris | reverse complement strand
AACTAGATAGTAGACAAGAATTATCTTAGGTGAAGGGAAGGACAACACACAATACAGGAGAAGTCAGCACAACTGGACTAAAGCAAAAGCTAAGAAGCTTCCTGAATACAACCAAACACTTTGAGGGACAGAGTAACTGGGGCTGGGGCCTGGGGACCATGGTTTCAGGGGACATCTTGGTCAATTAGCGTAACAGAGTTTATTAAGAAAATGTTCTGCATCCCACTTTAGTGAGTGGCGTCTGGAGTCTTAAAAGCTTGTTAGCAGCCATCTAAGATGCATCAGTTGGTCCCAACCCACCCAGAACAAAGGAGAATGAAGAACACCAAAGACACAAGGAAACTATCAGCCCAAGAGACAAAAGGTCCACGTAAACCAGAGACTCCATCAACCTGAGACCAGAAGAACTAGATGGTGCCCAGCTACCATCAGTGACCACCCTGACAGGGAACACAACAGAGAGTCCCTGACAAAGCCAGAGAAAAGTATCGCACAGAACTCTAAATCACGTAAAAAGACCAGACTTAATGGTCTGAGACTGGAGGAACCCCCAGAGCCATGGCCTCTGGACCCTCTGTTAACCCAGAACTAAAACCATTCCTGAAACCTACTCTTCAGGCTAAGATTAGGTATAAAATATAGAATAGTACTCGTGAAGAGCGTGCTTCTTAGTTCAGTCAGATACACGAGACCAAATGGGCGGCTCCTGTCTGTAGGCAGGAGGAGAAGGCAGGAATGGACAGGAACTGGTTGAATGGACACAAGAAACCTGGTGGAAAGTGGGAGCATGCTGTTTCCTTATAGGGATTGCAGCTAATGTCTAAACAATATGTGTATAAATATTTGTATGAGAAAATTGACTTGAGCTGTAAACTTTCACCTAAAGCACAGTTAAAAAAAAAAAAAAATGATGGTTTTGAAGGAAGAAGTCCATGCTGTACTGAAGGCATTGATGAAAACAAGGCTCTAGAAATTGACAGAATACCAGTCGAGATGTTTCAACAAAGGTGCAG
>NW_004444049.1:1400831-1402245 GCF_000243295.1 Trichechus manatus latirostris | reverse complement strand
AGCATGTCTCAGGACTGGCCCCATTTCAGCGCTCAGTGGCCACACGTGTGCTTGGCGACTCAAGTGGACAACGCAGGTCTAGGAGGCTATCTGGTGACTTAGAAAGAAAAGCATTTTGTGTTCCGCTTGTTTGGCCACGTACAGAAATGAGATCAGGCATGCGGAGGCCACATGGGTGAAAGCATGTTTGATGGGAGACTGTTTAAGACAGTCAGGGACACACAAACAGTAGAAAAGTGGATATTGTGTTTACATGCATACATCCACCCCAGAAACATTCTCGTCTCCTCTATAAAATCAGTAATTGTTAACGGTTTGGTATGTATTCTCCAGAACCTTTCCCATGACTAAGATACAGCTCTTTGTTCACTGTGGTTTACGTAGTTAATTTGGTGGTCTGAGTCCTTATGTTTATTTTAGGACTCTGGCAGAAAACTTTCCCAGAATTAAAATATTTGGTATTATAACTGTTAATTTAACCTGTTAAGGTTGATGCAAATGATTTGAAAACCTGACAGAGGTGGCTGCAATGTCTGTCGTTTGCTGTCTTGTAGGATCAACTGGTACTAAGCATTGAAGCGTTGAGGGCTGAACTAGACCAGATGAGGCTGAGAGGTGCTCCACTTCATCACGGGTATGGCGCTAACCAGTTAACTTGACAAGTGTGTTTCTAGCATCTACTCTGTGTCTGCAGGAGCCTGTCCTTGTCATGGGTGACGTGACTGCACATGGCTCAGACCTTCCCTCGAGGAGCGTGTAACTTAGGGGCAGGCAGTAGAGAAGAGTAAACGATCGTCCTAATGGTTCCAGCTGGTGCCCTGGGAGAGCACTTAGTCACATCATGACAGGAGTCAAAAACCCAGGGGGAGGAGGTGGAGGGAGGAGGCTGGGAAGGTGGAGAATGATCAGTTAATATTTGGGTGTATTTGAAGGACCAGCAGATGACATATGGCTCAGAGGACGGAGCCCAAGACCACAGATGACACACTGTGTACATGGGGTGACAGCCACACCTGCGGGATGGAGGAGATAGCCAAGGGGGTGACTGTGCGGCTCGGAGATTGAGGAGTGCCTTGACCTTCGTGGACTTAGCACAGTGCTTGCAGGAGACTCTGAAGGTCAATGATACATAATCCTTTAAGAATCTGTTGAAACATGGATTGGCTGATGTAGGATGAACCACCTGGCCTAGCACTGAGTCTAGCAACTTGCCAGCATGTGAAGCCCTGAGCATCCGTAGTTTTTCTTACTTGTGTTATGGAGGCAGTAATTTCTCAGTAAGCTATTTAAAAAAAAAAAAAAAAAGACTTTGTTTCTTTGTAGTAGAAGGTCATCAAGTGAGAGTTAAACCTTAGCAAAAGTTGAAGTGGTTGACTGGTGACATTAGCTCCTGGTTTAGGAGAAAGTTCAGAGC
>NW_004444049.1:1394563-1400531 GCF_000243295.1 Trichechus manatus latirostris | reverse complement strand
GCGAGGGCAGGGGCGGAGAGGACAAGGACGGAAATCGCTCACTTTGGTGATGAGGGTCCTTGATGGTGAAAGGCTGGTGTCTTTAGCTTAGCAAAGGCATCTCCTTGCTCAGTGGGTTACGTGAAGATGTGTTTTCAAAGCGCAGTGCGAGTAGGTAGATGAAGAGGAAGCGGACGCGGTGTGTATGACTCTTGAGAGCTTTAGTAATGAAGGGAAGCAGAGAAATGGTGCAGTAACTTGAAAGCATGGTGAAGCTGAGGGAGAAGAACGTTAGGATGGAGAAGGCGTGCGTGTGTTTGCAGTCAGAGGGTCAGAGATGAAGCGAGAGGAGGCCCAGAAACTCCCGTAGCCCCAGAAGGCAGGACCAGCATCTGTGTTGGCCTGGTGAAGTAAGGAGGAAGGGGCAAAGCTAGACATGTCATGTCCAATGGCTTGGAAGAGAGTGGTCAGCAAGGGGAGAGGGTTCAGGAGAGGAGCTGTGGAAGGGGATGGGACGAAGCGCAGTTGAGTGCCGGCTGTCTTCAGTAGGGAGGGTGCTTGTTCCGCATGACTTCATAGTGAAGTCCGTTGTCTTATTTTTATGGTCTTCCCAGCCACAAACAAGATTGATGGCCAAGATTGAGGAGTGGAAAAGAGGAGATGGATGGATGGGCTTCCACAGGTAGATGGGGCTGAACAAGGGCAGGTAGGAGGGAACTCTGGAGAAAGGAGGACTCCGGACTGGGAGCAGAGGAAACCTGGAAAGAAAGTCACTCTTAGGAGGCCTGGGTGGGCTTCAGAGGATCCGGGAACTACCCAGAATCACATGCAGGGTTTTGTGTGTGTGTGTCCTTTCATCTGATTCCGAAGTTGTCACAACCCCAAAGCAGCTACCCTAGAAATCATGCTGAGAAACAGTGAGCAGTTTCATTAGGAATGAGGGAACGAGAGAGAGAGAGAGAGTTGGCAGTCAGAGTGTCCACTTTGATCTCTTCCCAACAAGTGATAAATCTTAGGTAAAACTTTAAGCAGACATTTCTTTTAAAAATGTTAGTGCGTGTGTGCCTCCTAGTTGACCTGAAAGTAGATGGATTGGCATATGAAACTGCCCTGCGTGCGGATCGTGGAGAATAGTGGCAGGGTCTGTTTAACTTAATCAGACGAATAGAGTCTATCCCCGAGATCTTAAGGATTTCTGAACATGAAGGCAACCGCCCTTCTTTCGCAGACAGCACCGAGTTATTGGATTAAAAAGAAATGGTGCAGTAGCAGGATTAAAGTGACAAAGTAGTGTGCCCATGGTTGAGGCCGGCCGCTGTCTGCTTTGCCACAGCCAACCACGTCCACTTCAGTGGCTCACTCTGCTTCTCCTTCTCGGTTGTTGCTGGGTTTTCTTCAGCCAAGGCTGCTGGTTTTCTGTTAATATGACCACACACAGGCCTGTGCTCTGGATTCAGCGGCACCAGAGCAGGCTGCCCAGCTTGTTCTTAGCAGCCCCAGCCATGGTTCAGGGGACAACTGCAGCTGGACCCTCCACGGTGCCCACGGTGGCCCCTTGATGGCATTCCCAACGGGAGTGTCGAGATTGGTGGGTCCACACCCTGGGTCCTGGCACAAGAAGGGAAAGAACAGACCAGATTAAGTGGCCTTCTCACATGCTTGCTGCTCAGCCGTGGACAGTGTGAGCAGAAACGCAGGACAGAACGACCTGCTCTGACGGAGGAGTCCGAGGTGATCTCTGCTCTCTCCTCCAGGCCCGGGCAGCTGGGGCCTGGTTATCACTGTGTCTGAGCCAGTCTGCCCTGGTTTTCCCCTGGTAGGGCTGAACGACTGAGTGCTGGCAGGAAGCGTGCAGTGTGCTGCTGCTGGGCAAGCGAGCAGCACACGCTCCTTGGAGACCTTTTTCTGTGTGAACTTATTTGTTTTCCAGATTGGCCAGTTCTGGCTTTACTAACGCCATGAGTGCTTTCTGCTAATAACGACCGTTCTTTGTCTTCACGTTTCAGCCGGCCGCACCTGGGCAGCGTCCCGGACTTCAGGTTCCCCGTGGCCGACAGTCACACAGATGCCTACAGCAGCAACTCAGTGTTGCGGCGCCCCCAGAAAGGCCGCCTGGCAGCTCTGCAGGACGAGCCTTCCAAGGCAAGCACCCTGCGCCTCAGGGGCGCCCATCTGAAGCGCCTCTGGTCACACAGACCTTATGTGTGGACCGTGTGATTCTACCCTAACTCCCAACACTTCTCTTTATCTGCCCAAGAGTTCCTTTTTAGGACATGCTTTAAAAAAAAAAAAAAAAAAAAAAAAGAACAGAAATTCTGGTAAAATATGATGACCTCCTTTCAACCACGGTGCTGACTAGGAAGGTCTTAAAGTAGTAATAAAAAAAAAAACCAAAACTGAATTTGGTGCCGTTGAGTCAATTCCGACTCACAGTGACCCTATAGGACAGAGTAGAACTGCCCCATAACGTTTCCAAGGAGTGGCTAGTGGATTCGAGCTGCCGACCTTTTGGTTAGCAGTCGAACTCTTAACCAGTGTGCCCCCAGGGCTCCAAACTAGTAATACCTGTACGTTAATACATGTATTCATCATCTTTTATTTTCCCCCATTATATTTTATTGTGCTTTCGGTGAAAGCTTACACAGCAAATTACACAGCAGTTTTTACTCGAGTTGTTCAGTGAAGTCAGTTACATTTTTCATAATATGTCACCATTCTCACTGTTCTGGTTGTTGTGTTTCCAGTGCTCTGGTTTACGTGCCCCTTATCTGCTCATCTTTGCTTTAGATTTTGTTAGGTGCCACTGAGTCAGTTCCGACTCATAGTGACCGTATGCACGACAGAACGAAGCACCACCCGCTCCTGTGCCATCCTCACAGTCGTTGTTATGCTTGAGCCCTTTGTTGCAGCCACTGTGTCAGTCCATCTCATTGAGGGTCTTCCTCTTTTTGCTGACCCTCTGCTTTACCAAGCATGATGTCCTTCTCCAGGGACTGGTCCCTCCTGACAACATGTCCAGAGTATGTGAGACAGTCTCGCCATCCTTGCTTCTAAGGGGCATTCTGGTCGTACTTCTTCCAAGACAGATTTGTTCGTTCTCTTGGCAGTCCACGGTCTATTCAGTATTTTTCTCCAGCATGGCAATTCAAAGGTGTCAGTTCTTCTTCAGCTTTCCTTGTTCATCGTCCAGTGCACTCATGCATGTGAGGCGATTGAAAACACCGTGGCTTGGGTCAGGCGTGCTTTTGTCTTCCAGGTGACGTCTTTGCTTTCGAACACTTTAAAGAGGTCTTTGGCAGCAGATTTGCCCAATGCAGTGGTCTTTTGATTTCTTGACTGCTGTTTCCATGGGCGTTGATGGTGGTTCCAGGTAAAATGAAATCCTTCCTTGACAACTTCAATCTTTTTTTCCATTTATCATGATGTTGCTCATTGGTCTAGTTGTGAGGATTTTTGTTTTCTTCATGTTCGGGTGTAATCCATACGGAAGGCTCTGGTCTTTGATCTTCATGAGTACGTGCTTCATGCCCTCTTCACTTTCAGCAAGCAAGTTTGTGTCATCTGCGTAATGCAGGTTGTTAATGAGTCTTCCTCCATCTTTTAGTGAAAAGAATTCACATTAGAAAGTTTTAACTGCATTCGTGTTTTTATGTGTTGAACAGCGTAGATTTTTATGTACTTCTCTATTTTGAGCACGCATATTGACTGGACAAGGAGTGTAGGTCGGGTACCATTCTGGGCTTAGGGACACAGCAGTGAGAGCGGACACTTCCTGCACCCCCAGAGCCCACGTTCTAGTGAGGGGAGATAAGCAGCAAAGGAGTAAAGTAAAACTCAGTATGTGTGTGTTAGTTACCTATTGCTACATAGCAAATGATTGCAAAGCTTGGTGGCTTCAAACTACTAGTAAACGCTTATTAGTTCACTGTTTCTGTGCATTCAGGAGCGGCTTGGCTGGAGGATTCTGACGCAGGGTTTTGTGAGGCTGCGGCATCTGAAGGCGTGACTGGGGCCGGAGTATCTGCTGCCCAGCTCACTCACGTGGCTGTTGGTGGGAGGCTTCAGTTCCTCACCACGTGGACTTCTCCACGGGGCTGCTTGAGCGTGCCCCCAACATGGCTGCTCGCTTCCGTCAGAACTCACACTCTGAGAGAGCATGGGGGTAGCCCCAGTGCCTGTGATATCCTAGTCTTGAAAGTCACACACCTTCACGGCCACTTTATTCTTTTCTAATCTTGCCCACACTCAAGGGGAGGGCAAGTATCCTCCATGCCTCGAAGGGAGGCATGTGAAAGGATGTATGAGCATATTTTTGAACCACCACAGTGTATCAGATGGTAATAAGCAGGGCAGGGGACTCAGGAGTACCTGAGTGGTAGCGTGAAAAGAGGAATAGTAATTTCAAACAGGGACCCAGGGAGACCTTACCATGAGTGGCATGTTTTGAGCATGACCTGAAGGAGGAAAGGGGAGTAGCCGCGGAGATATCTGGGAAAAGGGTGTATCAGGCCGTGGGGACGCAGGTGGACAGAGCCTGAAGCAGGATCATGCCTGACATGTTTGAGGACCAGCAAGGAGGCCAAGGTGGCCGAGCAGAGAGTGAGAGAGAGGGCAGTAGGAGGCGAGGTCAGAGGGGCCGATCGGCGGCCATGCAAGGACTCAGCTTTTACTCTGAGTGAAATGGGAGGCCATTGGATGGTTTACTCGGACCGCATAGAATGCTGTTGGCATTTTAAAAGGGTAGTTCTGGCTGCTGTATTAAGAATAGACTGTCACAGGGAAAGGGTGGGAGCAAGGACACCTATCAGGAGACTATTGCAGTAGTCCAGGTAGGAGCAGATGGTGACTGGGACCAGGGCGTAGCCGTGGAGATGGTTGGATTGTGGCTGCGTCGTAAGGCCGAACCAGCAAGAGTTCCTGATGGGTTGGATGTAGAGTGAGAAAGGAGGAGAAGAGTCAGAGTGAGTCTGAGGGTTCAGGCTTGAGCACCTGGAAGGATGGAGGAGTCTGCTGGCTGAGGTGGGGAAGATGGCACGTTTGGGGAAAGACAGGCTCAGCTCTGGCCGTGCCATGGCTGGCTGACGTGCCTACCAGGTGTCTGAGCACAGGTGTCAAGAAGGCAGTTGGGCGTACTGGTCTGGGACCCAAGCAGGAAGTTCAGGCTGCACATAAAGGCTCAGGAGGTGGGAGCGTATGGGTGATATTTAAAGTTGCGAGACTGGGAGAAGTCGCCACGTGAGTGCCGGTGGTAGAGATGAGGTCCACGGATTAGAGGTTGGGGAGCTTGACGAGGAAAAGAGACCCAGGAGGAGCGGCCAGTGAGGTCAGAGGAAAGCCAGGAGTGGCGGGGTCCGGGGCTGGCGGGGCAGGGTGCCTCGAGGGAGAGGGGAGGGCGGCGAGCCTGACCTGGTGAGGGCCAAGGAAGCAGCCAGTGCAGGCAGTGGCCTGGGGCCGTGGGAGACTTACACAGCTGGTTCTGCTGGAGGGGAGGGTACAGCGAGAGGACATGGAGGCGGAGCGCGGGCAGCTCTTTGGAGGAGTTAGATCAGGATTAGAGAAACGGATTGGTAGCCAGAAGGACCTGTCGGGGTAAAAATTTTGTGGTTTCTGTTATTTTTGTTATGCTCATGGGAATGATCCAGTACAAAGGGAAAAATTGATTATTAAAGAGAGGGAGAAATTCACGGTGAGAGGTCCTTGAGAAAGCCCAAGATGGGAGCACAGGCACTGTGAAAACGGTATGGTGGAGGCATCTGACCTCTTCCTCTAGTCACAAGGAGGAAGGAGAATCGAGATCGGCAGCCCAAGGCTGATTCTTACGAGGCGGAAGTTGTATGTATCTCCTCTGTCCGCCATCTTTACCAACTCTGACACCAGCTGTCCCTCGTACGCACTCTCTGCTTCTCTGCTGGGTTTGATAGTTCATTGCAGTGACCACACAGAACTCACAGACAATACTGACGATTATGAGGTTTATTAGGGAAGTAAC
>NW_004444049.1:1392196-1393801 GCF_000243295.1 Trichechus manatus latirostris | reverse complement strand
AGGTCCCTTCTGGTCACTTTGTTTCTTATCAGTGAAACGGGAAGCACACCATCAGCTGAGAGAGCCCGGCAGGAGGTGCCGGAGGCTTGAGGAGGGAGGAGCAGGCACCAGTGACCTTGAAGGAGGGCGGTCCCACAGCCCTCCGGCACGCATGCTGCTGTTGGATACTCTCCTTACAGACATCCCTTCATCACACGAGCAAGCTCTTGAAAACCTAGTTGCCCACTCCTAATGACATCGGCCGGCGGGCTTGCTCTTCATTGCTTCCGTTTTGCTTTTGCAGTGCTTGTCAGTACCAGCTAGTTAGAATGTTACCTGGTAACACTTGCAAAATGTTGGGCAGCTGAGGTGAACCCAGCTGATGGAGATGTAATTAATGTTTTTAGATTTCCCGTTAGTACAGCTATTCCGGCGTCGACGTACTTGCTGAATTCTTAGGTTTTGTTTCTGCCTCAGTCATCTCATCATTGGGAATAATGCTGTGGAAACGCCTCATGTCCACATAGAGACATTACTGTTACAAGACAGTCTAAGAAAAGGGTTCTTCTTGTATCTCCATGTCCTAAATAGTCTTTGCTTTTACGGATGTCGCCGGCTTACACGTCTGACCCATTCTTCTGAAATCTGTTCCATGTAAACATTGTTTTTTCAAGTTTCTGATAGATCTCTTTTAAGTTCCTCTAACTAATGCCATTGTGTTCCATCTTTGCTAAGATCTGGTTTTCTCGTTTATAGGTACAAACGCTTAATGAACAGGACTGGGAACGTGCCCAACAAGCCAGTGTCTTGGCGAATGTCGCACAGGCGTTTGAGAGTGACGTGGACGTGTCTGACGGGGAAGACGACAGAGACACTCTCTTCAGCTCTGTCGACCTGTTGTCGCCCAGTGGGCAGGCTGATGCCCAGACGTTAGCCCTGATGCTGCAGGAACAGCTGGACGCCATCAACAAAGAGATCAGGTCTGTGTTACTGTGTGCAAATAATTTATTTCACACGTTTCATAACTCTTAGAAAAGTCTGGGAAAAAAATAACTGTTAACATCTTCTAAATGTTCCATAATAATGAAAACTTAACTTAAATTCTGTTTGACAAATTTTAAGGTCTGAGGCTACCCTTGATTCATAAAACTCAACTAATCCCGGCACTCTGTCCACAGTGATGGTTCTTCTCCATTGTGTCAGATGTCATGGGCCTAGCGGAGAGCCCGCAGGGTTCCATGCACTTTCTTTGCGTTATTGGCAAGCTGTCCAATCCCCTTAGTGGGTCACAAGGACCTTATTTGCATAGCCCTACCCAATCATTTGGTAGGAGTTACAAGACCATGGTGAGAAAGGCCATATAAGAATGATCCGACACACCAGTGTGACTTCGCATGGAGTCAGGTGGAGTTGCCGCCCACGTTTTATTCTTGTAAAGCTAACAGGCAGAAGTCCTCATTACTGCCTGGTGAGAACATGAGGGGACCAAGAGAAGGTTAGCAGAATAAACATCAGAAAGAGCTGTTGACTTTGAAGGAAACAGATTCCACTGCCTGAGTTGTCGGCCTCACACACGGACTTCTCATATGCCATCTTTAAACACTGGCGAAGAGCTTTGAAAGATAG
>NW_004444049.1:1387785-1391964 GCF_000243295.1 Trichechus manatus latirostris | reverse complement strand
GTAGCAAGTTGAACTAGTATAAATGGTAATTCCAACCACTGACCTTAGGTTTCTTTTTCTGTTAATAACAGTTCTGCTTTAAGGTTTATAAGTAGAATTTTAATTGGAAAGTTTTCTACAGAGTTCTGGTACTTTAATATTAGAATAAGTATTGGCATAGTCAAATATTAAAACCGCTGTTTAATTATTTACTACACTTGAAGATGGAAGACTGTTAATCTTGAATTGCAAATTCATGCAGCATGGTTGACGTGAGTCAGGAAAGTCAGATGGGGGTTAGTAGAGAATTCCATCAGATCATACTTAGTTTGAATTTAAACTTAAAAATTTCAACCCAGCATTTTCATTTAGTCTAGAGACTTAGGTATTTGGACACCCCTGATTGCTGTGTGGATTAACTCCGTAGTTGTATCGAAGTCCTTGACTTCCAGTTGAAGAAACTGATAGTGGTTGCTTTAAGAAAGGGGAGGTGGGTTGTACGGTTTAAGTCTCTCATTGTTCAGTAAGGAAACTATTAGGTGAAACCTTAGAAAGAGTTACCAGCCAGCACTCCCCCAGGTTTCAGTGTACATAGGTAAAACCAAACATAAATTTTATCAGAACCACTTTACAGGACTTGGTAGGATTTCCTTCTTGTTCCAAAATTCAGTCGACTAAAAAGATGGAAAGTCGGTCATGTTTGCTGAACTGCTTGTTGTCGGAGCATCTCGTGGCTGGAGTTACACTAATGACAGCCCAGAGGAGGAACTCGGGTTCTGAGATCCAAGGACTCTCGTCTCACGGCTGGTGAGCAAGGCTGACCTGCTCTGCTTTGTTTCAGGTTGATTCAGGAGGAGAAGGAGAGTGCCGAGCAGCGGGCTGAGGAGATCGAGAGCAGAGTCGGGAGTGGGAGTCTAGACAATCTTGATCGTTTTAGATCAATGAGCTCCATCCCCCCTTATCCCGCCTCCTCGCTGGCTGGCTCCTCCCCTCCAGGCAGCGGCCGCTCCACCCCGAGAAGGATTCCCCAGAGTCCAGCCAGGGAAGTGGACCGACTGGGTATCGTGACTCTAGTAAGCATCTGCCTTCCCGCCCCTCGCTCCCAGCACACCTGGCTAAAGTCCGGTTCCTGATGGATGCGCTTGTTCACCCAGAAGGACAGCAGGTGCTTGCATTGTCCTCAGAGGCTGGAGAGTTTAAAACCAGCTAGTGTTCAATCCTTCAACAAATAGCACTGTGCCGAGTTCACTTCAGTATTGGAACAGCCCGTGAGCGTGTCATTGTTGTCTATCAGAAGACTGTGTTCATGTGACTTTGCATAGACAGCAGCCAGAAGGGGGAGTGTTTTCTGTTCTCTAGGAACAACAGAAGGAGCCCTGGTGGCGCAGCGGTTAAAGCTCTCGGCTGCCAACTGAAAGGTCGGCGGTTTGAACCCGCCTGCCCCTCTGCAGGAGAAAGATGTGGCAGTCTGCTTCCGTAAAGATGACAGCCTTGGAAACCCTATGGGGCAGTTCTACCCTGTCCTGTAAGGTTGCTGTGAGTCAGAGTCAACTCCATAGCCATGGGTTTGGTTTTTGGTTGTTAGGAATGGACAGTTTAACAAAAATAAAACTAGCATAGGCAGGCCTCATGGCATAGAGACAGTGTACAGAGGGGGTTGGCATCTGTCTTTACATTAGAGGTGCCTCACTGAAGGGCACGGGACATGCAGGTCCATGAAAAAGCTAGTAGGTCCTCTTAGTAATGCACTCGGCAGTATGCTTCCTCCCGTCCGCATCTTGTGGAAGCCAGGTGGCTTTACGGCATCCTGAGAGAGCAGGTGGGCTTCTTCCCTGTCTGCCTGGTGAGTTCTCTAGGCTCAGGACACGGGGTGATCTTCAGGTGTTGGTAACAAAGGCTTGGCTCTGAGAACGTTTTACAGCTGCGTGGTGTGTTAGTTAAGGGTTTGTGGTAGCACTGCCCCTTTTCCATGTGGGACCGTATGTACGGCATTCTGCTTTTTACTGCACTGCTGTCTGTTACAGCGTTTTCTGTTACCATCCATGTTCGTTTGTAGCTGTATTGTTAGTGTATAATTAAATCAACTCCGAGTCATTTCAGTGGCATGTAAAGTGATAAGCAGCCTATTTTGCGGTGTGTTGACATACTGTTTTCTCATTTACGTTGTTAGCTAATTAGCTAATATTTTAACTCTTGGGCAGTTTCCCTTGTGGTTTCTTGCGTGTTTCCTCCACGCACATTTGTAAAAGCAGTGGTGTGTGTTTTTCCTGTGTTTGCGGTTCCGTGTGCTGGCTGACAGTCTGTGCGCCCGTGGTCGGTTTTGACTTCCTTGTCATCCTTGTGTTTGTCAGCCATCTCCAGATCCATGTGAATCCAGACCTCAGGTCCCCATCAGTCTGTAGTCTCTGCGTCCACCGCCCCTCCCATCCCGCCCCGCGCTATAGCAGTTCTCGACCGCGTGCCCAGGTAGCCAGTAGCAGCGTTTCGGGTGATGGGCTTCATCGGTGGGCGTTTTTTTTCTGGTTTGTCTTCATTTCTCATTATAAACTGTAGGTGTTTTTCCCCAACAGCAATGAATTGCAATCAGTGTATAATAGATACAGATAAAGGTATGACAGATGCAGTTTTCAGAGTGTTTTTACTCTAATTATGGAGGAACTATGTAGTTTATAGATGAGATGTTTCCTACATAAAGCTATAATCCACTAAGTGTGGAATTAATGGAAGCTTTACACAAACAATATACTTTCTGGCTTTGTTGCTTGTATTCCAGAGTATAAATCTCATCAGTTCATTGAAAATGCACTGCTAATGTCTTTCATAGGCTAATTTTTTAAATTAAAATATCTACAGGAGTTATAGGGTGTAAAGATTGAGCCGCTCCACCTGCGGTTATGTTAGCTTTTGTTCTCATGTATTTTTCACAGCATCCCTTTTATTTGATGCAATTTATTTTTGAGAAGATGTAGACCAAAGTCTAGGTAAGGATATTACATCATGTCCAATATGTGGTTAACTAACAGTAGGTTTGTTCAGTTTTGTAATAGGTATTGCAATAACTTCTTCATCAGTAAGGATATTTTAAAGTATGACATGTTTTTCATTAAGGAAAACTAAGCTGTAGGGGGGTTTGGCTTAGAATAGACCATTATTAGGACCCTTTGTTATATAGAGTGTCATGTTTTAATAAATAGTATATGGTGTAATGGAATTTTATCTCTGTTGGTAATAACTTAGAGCATTTTTCTAATAAATTTCAGATTAACATTACGTTTATATTTTGTGATAGAGAAATGTTCTGTTGCCAGCTGCATTTCTGAATCTTATCTCACTTACGTCTGTCCTGCTGTTCTCGTTTTAATGTTTTTGCCTGTGCTGATCCTTAAATTTTAATGTCAGAGTCTGCAATAAATCTGGTTTCTCTTTATTTCTTTGCATGCATCTCTCAGCCTAGTGATTTAAGGAAACACCGTAGAAAGGTAAAACGTTCAGTAATTTATTTCTATTTCTCTAACATATTGAAGAGTGCACATTATATTTTACATCAGTGTAACACTGTGCTGTTGTATAATAGCGAATAATTGCCGTTTTAAAGAACGTGTGTAAGCTTGTCCAGCATGTGACACGTGATGATTTGCTCTGATGGAAGTTGATCATCACTGGTTTCACAGACGGCTGGGGTGACGAAGAGTTTGCCTTTCTTCCCCTTGTAAGTGTTGCGTGTTGTGTGTGATAGAAAGGAGACGTTATTAGAGCAGAGCCATAGCTTTCGGGTTTGGAAAAACCCAGTTTTACTAGCAATCACCATCCCAGCTCGCGTTTATCCAGTTCTTCCCGCGTGCTAGGCCCTGTGCCAGGAGAGTCACACACCTTTTATCTCATTTCATCCTCACAAACTCCCCTGTTGCTATGCCCATCCTACAGATGTGGAGCCTGGGGCTTAGAGGGGTCCCACAGTGTGCCCCAGGTCACACGGTCAGCGAGGAGCGTGGTACGTTGTGGGCTCAGCCTTCACTGCCTGCGCACGTCCCCACATCAGCCCCGGCCTCCTGTCCTCTAGATGCTCTCAGCTCCGTAGAGCATCCCTGGTGGAGTGCTTGTAGGCAGCTCCCTGTTCTTGGAGGAAGTACAGTGCTCAAAGGAACAGAGCTGGGTAGTGGTTACTCTTTATGTGGGTCACAGTCCCTGCCCTGTCACTTC
>NW_004444049.1:1384565-1386834 GCF_000243295.1 Trichechus manatus latirostris | reverse complement strand
GCTATCGGTAAGGATTGTATCTTACCCACGTTCCGCTCAGTGCTCTTCCAGCTGCTTCTCGTTGAGCCACTGTGGAGCTGCCACAGGGCTGATATTCTTTGCAGAATCCCATCAACAGTCCCATTAAAATCCCATAGAAAGGCAGGTATTAACTGTTCACATCTTACTGTTTAGAGGAATGTTTGCTGTGCCGGTGGTTCATGCGATCTAGTCCCATGTCAGAAACACAAAACCCAAATTTAGCAATCAGCCTTGTCTGGATGCTGAGGGGGTTCATCTGTTCACACCACCGTTACCACCCTCTTCTCTCCCCTGCACTCTGCGTACCCACATTCCTTTACAAAAAGGAAGAGCCTGAGTCTGAAAAAGAGCTTTTGTTGGTGGTATCACTAGAATGAGTTCACCTAAGCTGTCTAAAAGCTATAGTGGTGCGTCCTCGGGCACTGTCCACACCTTCCTGACCCTCCAGTGCTTGTCCTCACCAAAGGCCTGGAGTTCTAGGGCGGGCAGAGCCAGGTACTGCAAGGATGGGGCCCGAGGCTGAGGCATGGCCTGCTCCCCGCGGAGTCCGCCTCTGCCCCGTGAGCCTTGGCTCCTGCTTCTGGTGAGTAAGATGGCCTTGTACAACAGCGTCAGACTGAAACAAGCCTCTTGTAGTTAGTAGAAAGCCTGGCTAATAGATTTTCAAGTACATTTATGGTGATAATTGAAGGGCTGTCTGGCTGTTTCACAGTCTGCTGGTAACTCATTTTACTCTTCTCTCAACCCCTCAGTTGCCAGCTTCCAGAGAAGAGGTACGAGATGACAAGACAATGATAAAATGTGAAACGTCGCCGCCCTCCTCCCCGCGGTCACTGCGGCTGGACAGGCTGCACAAAGGAGCCCTGCATACGGTCAGCCACGAGGACATCAGGGACATATGGAAGTAAGGAGCATGGCACCCACGCACCAGCCGCCCAGCCCCAGTCAGCCTGGGGTTTGGTGTTCAGTCCAACAATCCTGTCGGTCTCTTCCTGTAGCCCTAGTGAACGTAGGTGTGGTGACTTAGCTGCTGTCCCTAGGATACACCTGCTCCAGGCTGCAGTGAGATCCAGCTGTGTGCCTGTGTGTGTGTGCAGACTGGGTGTAGAGAGGGAGCAGTGGAATTATACAGGGAAATCCTGCAAAAGCCGGAACCTGTGTCATGCAGAAACCTGTCAGAGAAGGAAAACTCAACTGTTTTCCACTAACAGAGCGATAGAAAAGTGGTGACCGCATCCTGTCAGAGGCGGAAAACTTGCGAGACCCGGGAGAACAAGGCAGTCTCATCAAGTTCCAGCTCTCATGGGTTTTACTGCATCAGCAAATCTAGAAAAACTTTTCTTTCTTTAGATCCTGTAAATTGCCCAGTCTGAGAAATTTCCTTCTGTTCTTGATGGAGAACTGCCAGGCAGATTAGCTGTTTCTGATTCGTCTGCGCTGAGATCTATGTAGCTCTGTCGGACAGACAGATGGACAGACAGTGACTCTCAGGTGCTTCTTGTCCTTTTACAAGCTACTCAGAGTTCCAAGCCCCCTGCCCAGCGCTTCCTCTAAGGAACGCAGTAAGCGGTTTTGTTGCTAACATACCCCTTTTTCAAGCTCCCACTTACTGAGTGTTTGTAGTGGACCAGGCCATGCATCATGGAGGGCATGTATGTCAGCTTTGCCACAGTCCTGCCAGTGGTTCACCCTGCTCCCATTCCACAGATGAGGAAAGGGATTCTCGGGCAGCAGCCTGCAGACCCCGAGGCTGCTTGCCCGCCCACCCGCCCGCCGCTCCCCTGGCTGCCCGGGAGCCCGGCCTCACGGGGGGCAGTGTGCTTCCCATGAGCGAGAGCCGCCCAGCAGCGTCTCAGCTTCCCGGAAACAGTTCTGTTCTTGTTACGTCATCATTGCACACTGGTGTCGTGCATAGTGCGTTGCACGAGGATTTGGGGAAGGAAGACTTGAACGGTTTGTTCTGCAGTTTGAAGAGCCAGCGTTAGAACTGTGAGATGTTCTAAGTTAACGTGACTAAAATGCTTTATTGCGATGAGCGCGCAGGTTAAAGGTCAAATAATCTTCCTTTCTTGAAGCTCGACAGGTTCCCAGGATGGTCATGTGAGCAACCCCAGCAGCAGTAACAGCAGCCAGGACTCACTCCACAAAGCCCCCAAGAAGAAGGGGATTAAGTCCTCCATTGGCCGCTTGTTTGGCAAGAAAGAGAAGGGTCGACCTGGACAAATGGGCAAAGAATCCCTGGGGCAAG
>NW_004444049.1:1380538-1382035 GCF_000243295.1 Trichechus manatus latirostris | reverse complement strand
GGGAGTCGCGTGTGTCCCTGCTGTTCCGGCTCTTCTCTGGGGCAGAACAGGTGGTGTGTTGGTTGACTGTGTCCAAAACCATATTTAAGCAGATGAACTAGAGAGTTTGAAACAATATCCCAGTGAACTGACAAATGAAAAGTAAACTAAACCCACTTCTGCAACAAAACAGGCAGTTGATTCACGTTCAGATGACCGTGAAGTTGAGAATGGGGAGGAGGAGTGAAAGCAGATGCTGGGATGATAATGCAGGTCCTGGAGAACAGGGGCAAAACCTGTTGGCTTCTGTGATGAATCGGACCGTGGGAGAAACCACGTGGCTGCTCCTAGGTGCCCGGAGAATCCAGCACTGGTCAGGGACTGCGGCTCATGACACGGGCCTCCAGGGTCGCACCATAGCCCACCGGGACCCCGGCCAAAGGCTTAGTCGCCTTCAGCCCTGAGAGTTGCCAGTTCCAATCTTCCGTTTCATAAGATTTGTTGAGAAATCTGCTGCATTTTCGGTCTTCGCTCAGAAATGATAGTAAATGACTGGCGTAGCGTTGATTGTACTTCAGGTGAAATGCTGTTATGCCGACAGTTCTGTAGGAATACTCAGTCTTTCGGTTCCCTGTAAATGTAGAAACCACTTAACAGCAAAATCTGACTTGGAAGTTGCTCTCTTTGAGCTGTAGAAAACTTTTCAAATAACCCAGGCACCTGCCGCTGGCGACGTGAACTGACTAGAGCCAGGGCTTTGCCTCCTGGAGCCGCGCTGGGAAAGTGTTGTCCCTTCGATCTTGCTGACGAGTTTATCTCGCATCCTCATAGTGTAATGAAAACAGCAAGGCTTACAACTGTACAGCTAGGTTCCCCCCACCCCCCGCAAGCTTGTCGTTCACGTAGGATTAAAAAAAAATAGTGTGAATTGGCAAAACCCTTTCACCCTGTCTTGGAAACGTGTTTGTAATTCTCAGAAAGTGCACTTGAGCAGCTCGACAGCCTTTATGATTAAATTCCATGCTGGTTTTGGGGGGTGCGTGTTGTATTGGTTGGTGGGTATCTGGAGCTGTGGTGTCCAGATGGATGCTGTGGGCTCTGAACTTCTAACTCTGAGGCCTCAAAGTTGTAAGCAAGTGACTGAGCTGTTCCCTGTGCGTGGGCTATGAGTGTAAGTTCTGGAAGGTGCTGCTGAGTTACTGGGGAGAATTTCACAGTGTGGAGGCTCTCCGTCCGACTCCAGTGGGTAATTTCAGTTCTGTCAATGTCATTAGCCTGAGGTAAAGTTAATTTTCAGAGAAAGGCTTTATTTACAAACGTGAAACTGTATGTGAGTTATCCAGAAAGATCTAGTGTGGATACACTTTAGCATTTGTGGCCTTTTAAATTTAAGAATCAAAATACATTTCTCAGAAATATTTTCTTTTTATTAACCTATGATTTAACTCAAAGACATACTTTTAACTTTTAAATTCACTTTTTAGAGAATTTTCAAGAACCTAAGAGAACTTTATGGAA
>NW_004444049.1:1378162-1379002 GCF_000243295.1 Trichechus manatus latirostris | reverse complement strand
CTGTCTGGAGACCTGAGCTATTACAGAATACCTCCCTCGCCTGCAGGGTGGTGCTGTTGAGGGTTGCGTGCCTGTCGTGTTTGATTTTCGTCGGTAGTAAAGTAGGAAAAGAATGGATGCTCAGCTGATCATTGGAACGCGATCGCGTGGACCCATCGTTCTGCAGAGTCATTTAATTTGTACACGACACGGGTTAGGGAGATGGTCTGGCTGAGTGTCGGGCATTCTCAGTTCCTAGATCAAGCAGAACAAAGGAGGAGCGTCTTTTTTTGTTTTGTTTTTTTATTGCGGTGAAAACACAGACACCGAAACATCGCCCAACACAACATCTTCCGCATTTACAATTCAGTGACAGTGATTGCGTCTGACATGTTGCTCCACCATTGTCACTGTGCTCATCCAGAACATTCCACCACCGTTCACATACATTTAATATTCCCCTAAACAAAAAAATCCCCCCCCCCCATAGCTATTAATGATCTTTGCTTTCTGCATATTTGCTTGTCTCATGTGAGTGAGCTCATGCAGTGTTTGTCCTTTTCAGACTATCTGTTTTCCCTCAGAGCGGTATTTTCAGGGTTCATTCATGCTGTACCGTGTATCAGAACGCCATTTCTCTTGATGGCTGCGGAATCTCCACTGCGTATATATACTGCATTCTACTGTTGACGGACATTTCCGTTGTTGGCACCTTTTAGATACTGTGAAAAGTGCTGCGGTGAACATTGGTGTACAGGTTTCTGTTTGTGCTCCTGCCTTCACTTCTTCTGGGTACATACCTAGGATTGGGATTTTTGAGTCATGGTAATTCTTTTTCTTTTCTTCTTTTTTTTTGTACTT
>NW_004444049.1:1375294-1376713 GCF_000243295.1 Trichechus manatus latirostris | reverse complement strand
CGGCACAGCTGCTCCCCCAGCTGGGGGCCCTCGGCACAGGGCTGGGGACCATTATCTTCACAGGAAAGCGGGGCTGTGGTGGTCCCACCTGGGGTGAAGGCCCACCCAGGGACACCGGCCTGACCTGGTGGGGTGGGGACCATGACACAGCCCTGGGCCAGCCATCCAGCTGGGGTCTCCTGTCCCTTCTCCCCAGCTTCCCCAGTCTCTCCGGGAGATTTCCTACCCTCACTGGCTGACCTTTCATCTGGACCTCGGGCCTGATCAGAAGCACACCCTTACCAGAAAAGACGTTTATCTAAACCACTGCCAGAAGGAGGATGCAGGTGAGGTCCAGAGTGATGGACTGCAGAGTGTTAACAGTAGCTGCCTGCAGGGGCTGGGATCAGGGGAATGCTCCTTGTTATGCATTGTCAAGTGAGGGCAGAGTGCCCCAGCTCCTTTCCCTGCTCAGCTCCCTCAGAGGGAGCAGGATCGAGAGCCCTCCAGGGGCTGGGATCAGGTGAATGCTCCTTGTTATGCATTATCAGGTGAAGGCTGAGTGCCCCAGCTCAGCTCCTTCAGAGGGAGCAGGATCTGAGAGTCCTCCAGCCCTGGCAGCAGGGAACCTCGACTCTCCTCGGCCAGTCCTGGGACGTTCAAGGGCTTTGTCCCTGATGATGTTACCAGAGTTCAGATCTTCCACTGAGATGTGGTCTGCCAGGGAATTACTTGTGTTACTTCAGTGTAGCTCACATACGTCTTTAAACACGAAATAGTAGCTGTCTTCGAGGAGAATTCATCTTAAGGGAGAAGAAAGTAGCATTTGAATCAGCAAATTGATGATTCCTTCCATCCAGTGAGGCACTTCTTCCCCTCTTCCTCCAGCACCTCGGCGTCTTAATCACAATTTAGGGCAGACTCAGTTTCTTCATTTATGACTGGGGCTTTGCTCATTTTAATTAGAAAACTTACTGCGTTTTTTTCTACTGGAGATACTGAAATATTTGTTGCATTTTATGCTATGATTATTCCTAGATAATTATAGTGTTTATCTCCCCGGAAGCCTAAGCTTGAATTAAGGGACATTTACATCAGATTTTATGTGCAACTCTTCTTAGGAAGGTGAGCTTTAAATGTACGTAGACGTCACGGTCTTAAGAACAAGTCCACTACTGTTTACATTTATGTGTACATTTTTTGGAGAGCCAGTATTTATTTACCTTTAGAAGTGAAAGTTTCTGTGGTATGTTCTGCAGAAATTATTGCAGAAAATGAGATGACTAAAAACGACCTGGGAATTTCAAAATGGCCTGGGGCTGTCCATGCATTTGAGTACAGATAATCTCTGACTTACAACGGGGTTCTGTTCCGTCAACTCTGTTGTTAAGTTGGTTCTGACGTAAGTTGAATACCTCCTTTTCTTCCCATTATTGTTAC
>NW_004444049.1:1372365-1373614 GCF_000243295.1 Trichechus manatus latirostris | reverse complement strand
GAGATTAAAGGAAAAGGATGCATCCTCTCATACTTTTGGAAGATTTTAAAGAGAGTACTTCTGTTAACTTGTCTTATGCCTGCATCTAATCATGCTGTTAAATTTTGGCTGTGTTACTGTTTGCAGGCACGAATTACTCGACGAAGCCCGGAGACAGGGTTTACCTTTTGCACAGTGGGACGGGCCAACGGTCGTCGTGTGGCTGGAGGTATATCATTATTTTCATACCAAGTCAAGTGTGTGCATCGTGTATATAAACTTGTGAATCCACTTCTCAGACGACATGACATTCTGCCCTTCCCCCCCGTCTCCAGCTCTGGGTTGGGATGCCGGCCTGGTATGTGGCTGCTTGCCGAGCGAATGTAAAAAGTGGGGCGATCATGTCGGCCCTGTCGGACACGGAGATCCAGCGCGAGATCGGCATCAGCAACCCGCTGCACAGGCTGAAGCTGAGGCTGGCCATCCAGGAGGCCGTGTCCCTGACGAGCCCGTCGGCCCCACCCACGGCCAGGACGGTACGTAGCCACCACGTGAGCCCACTCTCCTGCAGGGCAGAAGCTTCTCCAGCTGCTTAGAAATGCTTCCAGTGTAGCTCTGATTTAAAACTTTAGCATTCAGTAACTCTAGAACTTAGAATTTGTGAGAATTGGATAGTTAAACTATATGCTTTTAAAAAGCTTGGTTAGAATGTCATTGTGATATTAAAAATGAGTTATTTTTAATGGTAGAAAAGTAGTTATCACAAACTTAACATACTAATTTATCAAAATTGAACCCGTCTAAGGACTTCTTGAAGAAGGAGAAAGAAAAGCTAACATTTTAAGTACATACTTTATACTTAAGCTCTGTGAATTTCCAAAAACCAGAACCAAACCCATTGCCATCAAGTAGATTCTGACTCATAGTGACCCTATGGGACAGAGTCAAATGCCCCGTAGGGTTTCCAAGGAGCAGCTGGTGGATTCGAACTGCCGACCTTTTGGTTAGCAGCCGTAGCTCTTCACCACTGCACCACCAGGAGTTCCCTGTGAATTTCACATCCTGCTTATCTTATGATTCGCACTGAATTGTCGTTAGTCGCTGTCGAGTCCGTCCCAACTGAGGCGGTCCCATGTGTGCAGAGTAGAGCTGCTTCCTAGGGTTTTCAAGGCTGTGACCTTTGGGAAGCAGATCGCCAGGCCTGTCTTCCAAAGCACTTCTGGGCGGGTTAGAACCACCAGCCTTTCGGCTAGTAGTCAAGCGCTTCACC
>NW_004444049.1:1368368-1370044 GCF_000243295.1 Trichechus manatus latirostris | reverse complement strand
AGTTAAGCTGCACCTTGGCTGCAAAATTAAATTGCTACATCCCTAAACTCACCGATACTAATAGTTATGTTCTTTTGCATTCCTAACCACGTAACATCAGGAGGATGAGGAGGGAAGCTGGGCTCAGGTTGGAGACTTTCTATAATATTCTTCACTAAATGTACAGCCGCAAAAAGCATTGGCATATGGAAACTTATAATTTGTCTTTCTTGATGTTTTCAGAATAGTTAATGAATTGAAAGTATTAGTCGAAGCAAAGCACAGGATTGAAGAGTACGTCTCATGGACAATTTTGAACATTCCCTATATGGAGCCAGGATATACTTTTAATTAGTGTAGATCTTGTTGAGCATACGTTTTATACAAGGTCCTGCTCCTGAGGGGATACGTGCAGCTCTCTGGTGTGGGAATTTTAGTTACAAGATCTGCCGATGGGAAAAGTGTATTCTCATAAATTTCTGAGCACAGCAGTTGGCATCGTGACTTTATGTCTGTGTGTCTGTGTTTTGGTGTATTACTGTTGCCGTCCTAATAACGTGGCAATTTGAGGGCTTCCTGACTAACGGGATTCTCGAAGTTAAATCTCTTCTTGCATAATGTACCTTGGTTTTTCAGCTCCCTGAATCTTCATCACAGAAAGCTCTGTCCAGCTCTCTGGCACCCCGCACGCTCAGCCGGCTTGATAAGATCCCTGTGGTTTCCGTACCTGCGAGTCCACAACCACACTGCACTTCTAGGGCCACAAGGAGTGGGCGGGCAGCTCTTCTTGAGGCTCTCGCTAATGGGAGGTGGTCAGGGACTTCAGAAGAGTCATTGTGTATCTGAAAAAAATCAAAATAAGGTTAATTCAGAATTTTCCAGATTACAGGTTGATAGTTAAACCTCTGTTTCTCTCTGTTTTTACTCTTAAAGTGTCCCGTTGCCGTCAAGCCAGTTCAGACTCATAGCGACCCTGTAGGACAGTAGAACTGCCCCATAGGGTTTCCAAGGCTGTCATCTTTACAGAAACAGACTGCCACATCTTTCTCCCATTGGGCAGCTGGTGGGTTCAAACCACCGACCTTTTGGTTAGCAGCCGAGCGCTTACCTGTTGCACCACTAGGGCTCCTCTTCCTAATGTATAGCCACTATTGTAACTTTTTTTTTCAACAAAAGAAAAGAATGGCTGTCATACGATTCTGTGGGGTCTGGCCCCCCCCGATGTAGGTGTTTTCTGTGCCTCTACTCCAGATGAATAACCTCATTAATTATTTACCCTCGTCAGATATCTCTTTACAGGATCAGTAATGACTGTCAGTGAAGTAAACAGGGTACGTTTCATAATTTCTTAGATATTTTACACTGAGAAGTACTTTAACATGAAATTCTGTGTGTCCGAGGCACAAAGTATAAAGTAAGCGCAACGTGATGCTTTGCAGTGGAAATACGAACAAGAGGGGGCCGGAACTGGCAGCATTCAGCCTTCATCGCAAGCGCACGCCCCTCTCCAGCGGTCCCCTCTCGTATGTGAGAGGGAAGTGCGGTCTTCTGTTCTCTGAAGCTGCCACGCGCTGCCGAGGGCAGAGGTGGTACAGTGTGCACCCCAAGGTGTGAAACTGTGGCCCTCTAAAAGCCAGGGGGACTCTCAGGAAGGAGACATCCAGATGTGGTCACACCGCTGCTGCCTTCATTTAGCA
>NW_004444049.1:1362574-1367066 GCF_000243295.1 Trichechus manatus latirostris | reverse complement strand
TCTTCTCTCCTTCATGGCTGACTCAGTGGTCAGAGGGAGCTTGATGGTGGCATAGTGGTCAAGCTGGTTTCTCCTGGGGGCGCTCTTCCAAGGGTATTTGGGCTGCCTTCACAGCCTCAGTGTCTTGGGCCGCCCGAAGGTGGGTGAAGTGCGGATCGTTTTTTTGTGGCTGTGGATGCCTTTCAGCACTGCCTTCTTGGCCTTCAACGCCTTTGCTTTGGCTTCGGTTTTGGGAGGGACGGGGGCTTTCTTCCTCGCTGTCAGCACCATCTTCGTAAAACAACAGCGGTGGGCGTTTTGTGCCTGCCCTTTGTGTCGCAGCTCTCTTCCATTCCTAGATTGCTCAGAGCTCCATGAACGAACGGTGGGTTTGTGGGGTCAAGTGCTTTTTCTGCATCTTTTGAGACTGATGATATGGTTTTCCTGTGTCAGTCTGTTGATAGGGTGAATTACAGTGATCTTCAAATGTTGAACCAACTTCCTGGGATGAACCTCACTTGTCATGATGTAGTATCCTTTTCATACATTGTTGATTTGATTTGCTAATATTTTGTTAAGATTTTTGTATCTGTGTCCTTGAAGGATATTGGTCTGTAGTTTTATTTTCTTGTAATGTCTTTGTCTGGTTTTGGTATCAGGGTGATGCTGGTCTCATAAAATTAATTAGGAAGTGTCTTTTATTTTTTGGAATAATTTGCATAGAACTGGCAAGTTTTTTCATAAATGTTTGGTAGAAATCACTAGCGAAGCCACTTGGGGTGGAGGCTTTTTGGTTTGTTTTCTTTTTCTTTTTTTGTGGGTAGACTTTTAACTACAAATTCAGGTTCTGGTAGACATAGGATTATTTATGTTATCTGCTTCTTACCAGGTAAGCTTTGATAGTTGCAGTATTTCAGGGAATTTGTCCATTTCATCTAGGTTGTTTGAAATTGTTAACATATTCCCTTATTATTCTTTCAATATCTGTTGGATCTGTACTGATAATCCCCTCTTTCATTCCTGATATTCATATTTGATATTTGATCATTTATGTCTTTTCTTTTATCTTAATCTGTCTGGCTAAAAGTTTGTCAAATGTATTGGTATTTACCAAAAACCAGATTGTGGTTTCATTGGGTTTTTTGTAATTTTTTTTCTGTTTTATTGACTTCTGCTTGTATCTTTTATTTTCTTTGTCTTGCTTGCTTTGGATTTCATTTGAAGTTTTTCTGTTTCTTTAAGGTAGACTCTGAGATCATTGATTTGCGACTTTTATTCATTTCTAATGTAAGCATTTAATGCTATAAATTTCCTTCATCGTACTGCTGGAGCTGTGTCCCATAAACTTTGGATATTTTGTATTTTCACCTTCATTCAGTTCAAAATATTTTCCAATTTCCTTCTGATTTCTTCTTTGACACATGGGTTATTTAGAAGTATGCTAATTCCTAAATATTTGGGAATTTTGCAGATAACTTTCAATTAATGATTTCTAATTTAATGCTGTTGGGGCCAGAGAACATACTTTGAATGATTTCTGTCTCTTAAACATGCTGAGATTTGTCATCTTGGCGTATCTTCCCTTGTTGATCAGAGTGATCTATGAACGTCAGTTAGGTCAAATTGGTTGAGAGTATTATTCAGTCTTCTGTATCCTTATTGACTTTTTTTTTTTTTTTTTTTTGCTTGTTCAGTCAATTACTGATGGAGGAGTGCAGAGGTTTCCCAGCTGTAATTGGGGATTAATCTACTTCTCCCTTCGGTTCTATCAGTCATTGCTTTATCTGTTTTTAAACTTTTTTAGTTTCCTTTTTTTCTGATTATGAAATTAACAGATGTTTAGGGAATTTGGGAAATAAAGTGTTTACGTGAAAAACCAGCCCGAGGTCTTTTTAATGAGTACAAGTAGGCTGACCCTTCAAACTTGTTCATGAGTCGTGAGCATTCTCTGTTGTTACATTACCAAAGAAAAGCTATTTCAGAAAGGAAATCTGTACTCAGTCTTGTTGTGGTTTGGCAAATAAGTAAAATTTCAAAACACAAATGATTCATAGATTTTTAATAGTATAATTTCTTTTGTATAAAATTTTACTGGCATTTAAAAGGTGGCAAATAAGAGATCAGATTACTTTAAAATTAAAAGGAGCAATGTTGTCATTTGTCAGCCCTTTGAGAGCTTGCGATAGATGAAAATCAGTGTAGAGCGTTTTAGCTGCTCTTGTGGCTACTTCCTGGATATTTTCAGAGTTAATCCTCCCTGCCTCTTACAAGCAGACCCTGGCCTACGGGGACATGAACCACGAGTGGATTGGCAATGAGTGGCTGCCCAGTCTGGGCCTGCCGCAGTACCGCAGCTACTTCATGGAGTGCCTCGTGGACGCTAGGATGCTGGACCACCTGACCAAGAAGGACCTGCGGGGGCAGCTGAAGATGGTGGACAGTTTCCATAGGTAGGTGGACGCAGGTCACTGCCTTCTCCTCCCCTTCCGGGCTGTCTAACTGCTGCCTCGCTAAGTAATCTTTTTTTTTTAACAATAGAAACAGTTTCCAGTGTGGAATCATGTGCCTGCGACGGTTAAATTACGACCGGAAGGAACTGGAAAGAAAAAGGGAAGAAAGCCAGAATGAAATAAAAGGCCAGTATATAATTTTTCGTTGACTTGGCGCATACCTGCTTCCCAGTGACTTCCTGCGTTACCAGTCAGGGAAGGCTGTAGGTGGAGGAAATGAGCCTGGCACCGTGACCCAGGGGAGGGGAGACAACAGCGGGGGATTTAGAGCCACCCCTCAGGAGCCGGGGAACTTGTGCTCTTTGTGCTTGCATTGGTCTGTGGGTTAAATGTCTCGAGCTAAGCATTTTCCTGTGACTTTGGAACTGTCCCGTTGGTGCGCACCATATGTGGTCTTCCACTCAGAGGTTGGATGCCAGCCGCACAGTTTGCCCCTCAGTGACGTGGGACGCCACTGCTGCGGCTGCATCCAGGGGCTCCTGGGCACTAAGGAGCCCAGTGCAGCTCCGCTCCGGGCCTGGCAGAGCCTCGTGGCTGGCCCTGAGCGGGGAGTGGAGCTTGCCGGGAGGAAGGAGGGGCCTTTCAGTCAGAAACAAAGGTGGGGGAAGGGATAAGCGGGTACGGGCTGTTCACCCAGAAGACAAGGGGTTCCCGTCTCTGTCGGGGAGCTTCTCATGCAGCGTTCCGCTAGAGAAGGCAAGTACAGCGATTGCTTTCACGCAAGACGTTGAGCTCGGGTACGGTCTTCCAGATTTGGAGACCAGAAGGAACGACGATAGTGGTGATAACAGGTAAGACGTGTGGCCAGGGGCTGTTCCCAGCCTTTCGTGGGTTGATTTATTTAACCCTGAAACTAAGACTTTGTGAGGATGGTGCTATTTTGAATCCCCAGTTTTTATTAATAAAGAAATTAAACATAAAGATAGGGTTTTTAGTGAGAAATAGCCCCATGTGAAGGGTAGTTACTTGTAAGTATGACGATGTCAGTCATGAGAAAAATCATAAGTCAACATTTGTATGTATGTGTGGACACGTATATGCATGTGCACACATGTATGTGTGGACACGTATGTGTGTGTGTGTGTACAAGTGTACGTGTGTATGTGTCGGCGTGTCCTTTTATCCAGAAAAGGATGTTGGAGACGAACTTTTGCAAATCTGTTTGTTTTCTGTGTATGTTTTAAATCTTCTTAAAATTGACAAAAGCCGTCTTTGAAAGTGATTGACAATCATTTGGATGCATTTTCACAAAGTGACTGTTTTTAGGTTCTAATACAGCAAATTTGATAATTTACTAATTTGTATAAGATAAGATCACCCCCAAATCTCTACTATGATGGAGAATATCTTTAAGTTCTGTTTTCCCAACGGGACAACATGAGCACGGTCTTCCCGATTGGAGACAGAGGTTTGTGTGGTATTGAGCACGGCGCCCGGGTGTGGTGCCATCCTTTTATGATGTGAAGAAGGTTGTGTGACACGCGGGAGTCTGTATGTGAAGCTTGTTCTTAGTTGCTAGATGTGGGAATTCTTGTTTGTCCTTGGATCCCCATCATTTCCTGTTCTCTAGAAATAAAATGTCCACAGTGACTTCATCCCTCTTGGGTTCACTTGAAGAATCAGTTCTAATGGAGGGTCCCCTGGGGATGGAGAAGGGCGAGGCCCCTGTCTTAATGCAGTGAGTGGGCCGTGTCTGCAGCCCTCGTGGAGACCGTGTCCTTTGTCCGGATCCTCGGTGCAAACCTTCCTCTGCATTGCAGGCTGTGTACAGGGAGGACAGCTTTCTGAAGCTGCTTTTACCATTGCTCTTATTCTTCCACAGACGTGCTTGTCTGGAGCAACGACCGAGTGATCCGCTGGATCCTGTCCATTGGTCTCAAAGAGTATGCAAACAATCTCGTAGAGAGTGGCGTGCATGGTGCGCTGGTGGCCTTAGACGAAACCTTCGATTTCAACGCGCTGGCACTGTTGTTGCAGATCCCCACACAGAACATACAGGTAAC
>NW_004444049.1:1353029-1362001 GCF_000243295.1 Trichechus manatus latirostris | reverse complement strand
CAGTCCGCTGAGTCAGTGCAGAGAGAGCACGCGGTGACCCCAGAGCCGCGCGCGCTCTGCTGAGTCAGTGTGCTAAGGCTGTTCTGAGTATAGGTAATTACTTGTCTGAATGGGAGAAAACTTAGCAAGAACTCTCCAATAATTAGTAATCTCTTTCCATGCCTAATCTAGCATGTGATGGTTCAGAATCGTCAGCACCTAATGTTTCATTGTTTCTGTCTGTCCTTTTTCCATTTCCTGCTGCAAGCCTGAGAGTCTTGCAATAAACAAAATACAGAGCAACTTTAATTCCGGGACATGTGGTTGAAAAAGCAATAGACTTAGTTCTTACGTGGGAAGAGGCATTGTCCAGTGTGCCGCAGGGGTGTTGTATCAGTTTTGCTTCTCTGGGTAATTGCCTTGTATAATTCTTTTTGAGTCATAGTCCCATTTGAGAATCAGGAAATCTTTTATTTCTATTTTATTAAAAGTCATACAAATCCCTTCTTGCCAATAACCCTGCAGCCCTACCCCACCCTCACAGTGGTACCATGGTTCAACACTTTGAGAGCTTGGTTGTGTTTTTTAAAAATCTTGGCGTAAAGAATAGTTACGATATGCTAATGTGCTTCAAATTAGATTAATGAAAGATTTGGAATTTTTTGTTTTATTTTATTATGATTCCAGGCCCGTGCCGTCTTGGAAAGGGAGTTCAGCAACCTTTTGGTCGTGGGCACTGACAGACGGTTCGATGAAGTAAGTTTTCTGTCTAATGTTTTCAGACTTTGCATTAAATACAATGGGGACCCGTCTCAGGGACACCATGTAGCCAGGCTATGTCTTCTAAACGTGCAGATGGTTTTAAAAGTTTACAGATTTATCAACCAATGAGCGTTTAACTAGTATTTTCAATAAGCCAGTGGATTTTTTGGCAGTTTAATTTTTTACAACCCACAGAAATGTGATAAAACTTTGAGTGCGGCATAGGAATGAAGCCTGGACGTTGTGTTTTGGGGACAGCTGGGTGTCCACCCAGAGCCCCTGTGCTGTGGGGCATGTTCCAGAAGTGTCCTAAAACACACACAGCATTAATTTCCCTTTATACAAAACCAGGACTCATTTATTTCCACACTGTTATTTATTATTCTTGTTATCAGATCTCAGGAAAATTTGGGTTTGACAAGGGGCGGAGGAGGACAGCTCTGAAGCTGAAACACTTCTTGCTGTCTCCTGGCATAAGCTTAAAAGCTGCTTAAGAACTCCTTTACAGATGATTTTCAAAGTATTATAATGCAGTCAGGTGATTTCTGCAGGATAGGAAGTCAAGGGTGGTGCCCGGTCGGGGGAACTTGACCCCCGGCGGCTCAGGACCGTCCTGGTGTCTGCGCGGTCAGGGTTCTAGCTCTTCCTTCCACTCTCAGAAGTTTCCAGTTTGGACTATAAATTGTATGGTCATCAACTGACTCATAGCAACCCTGTAGGACAGCAAAGAACTGCCCCATGGGGTTTCCAAGGAGCAGCTGGTGGATTCAAACTACCAACCTTTCGGTTAGCAGCCAAGCTCTTAACCTCTGTGCCGCCAGGGCTCCATGTGGTCATCAGGAAGGGTTTAAGTACATATGAACAAAAATACATAAATGATTGCAGTGATAATTTTTAAGAACAGTTAACTGCGTACTACATCCTGTATCTTACAATCCCCCTTCTTTTCCATTCCTGAACTCACCAGGACGATGATAAAAGCTTCAGGAGAGCACCTTCCTGGCGGAAAAAATTCAGACCAAAAGACATTCGTGGCTCAGCGGCTGGGTCAGCAGAGACGCTGCCTGCAAACTTCAGGGTCACTTCTTCGATGTCCTCACCCTCTATGCAGCCAAAGAAGATGCAGATGGACGGTAGGTCAGGCGAGGTGTCGGCTGGTCACTTGTGGGTGCGTGGTTGGCTCTGTGGCTGGAACGATCGTGATGATCTCAGATGGCCTGTTTGATGCATTGCAAGGCCATTGAGTACTGTTGCATGGCCGGGTTTGAATGTTTTAAAATTAATCCTAACGTTTGTTTACAAAAGGTGTGTTTTAATTCTTGTCCGGTTGACTGTTGGCATCTCAGTTCTGCCAGCTAACCAAGCCAGGCGTCGCTCTGTGTCGTCAGAGCGCGAGACTGACGTCCGTGTCTGTGAATACATGGAGGTGACAGCAGCACTAGGGGACTCTTCCCTGAATAGTTGTCTAGTAGCTTTCACACCACACGCGTCATTCACTCCGGGGACTTCTTTCCCCGCTGGGGAAATGACCGAGTGAATTTTAAATCCCGTACAGTTGCCACCCCTTGGAGGCTCTGCCTTTCCTTCCCACCTCCCTGTTGTTACATGTCTACCCGTTAAAGAAGGACGGGGTGGGCAGGAGAAGGAGAGCCCCGGGGGCGTCATCGGTGGAGCTAGCTCAGTCCTGTTAAATACGCCAGCCATTTCAGATACAGCTCACCCGGGGCCAGCCACTTGGCTCTGAGGGCCCAGAGGGGGAAGAGCGGACCGTGGCTCCTGGGCAGGACGGCCGCTCAGCTCTGACCTTACACTCACCTGCTGACGGGCCGTGTGCTGCAGTGGGTGCAGCAGAGACTCGAGAGCCAGGCTGCGCCTCAGGAACTGTGTGCCCGCCTCAGGTTCCCCATCCACGCTGCCCAGCACTGTAGTGTCCTCCTCGGGGGGCTGCTGGGAGGGCTAGATGAGTAACGCGCGTGAGGCCTTAGGGCAGCGCCTGAGCCCACATGTAGCCGTTCGAGTCAGCGCTGTGGGCTTTCAGTAGACTCCCTTCTCCTTGTGACGCAGGTGGATAGGCTGCCGGAAAGTGCGTGGTCTGCAAAACCGTGCTGAGTGTGGTGTTCACGGGTTTCCCTCCGTGTTCCTCACAGCCGCAGTCGGCGTGTGGATTCGGCTCTCGCTCACCTCCACGGAGCCCAGAGGCCGGGGCCCTCGGGAAGCCTGCCAGGCTGGAGGCCCCCGGCCAGCATGGCACGGCAGGGCAGTGTTTTCAGTTCAGTAGTGCTGCTTATGGAATGAAAAACGAGCCGCTTTTTAAAGATGAGCATTTTTCTTCTAAAGAGTATGCAGACATATTTTTTATAAATTTTCGCTGTAACTTGGCCTTTAGCGTAATCTCCGTCGACTCATTGAGTAGTCTGAATGAGAGCGGCTTCGTTTTCTTTTCTCTTAGCCTTGGTTTCTCCTCGCCTCTTTATGAATCCCATTCCCCCTGCTGGGTGTCAGCGACACTGAGATTAGAGTGTGGAGGGATGAAAAAAAATTCTAGAAAGACAGTGTAGGGAGTGTGTTACACATAACAAGACTTTTTACCCATGTATAAATAACCAAGGCATAAACCTGGTGAGGTGGATTGTCCTAGTGGCTATTTAAAATAAGGGATTTGTAAAGTGGATTCACTCTTGGCAGCAGCCCCGCCATCTTCCCACCTCTCCTGGGGCCGTGGCTGGATAGTGATAGAAGGTGCCCCAAGTCTGCCTGTAGGGGGCAGGTGTAGACCGGGAGGACCAGTGTCTGCTAGGGATTGTTGAAAGTCCCTTGTTATTTTATGGGCGGGGGGCTTACCTGTGGGGCAGTGCAGTGTGTTAGTTTGGGGGCGGGGGGCTTACCTGTGGGGCAGTGCAGTGTTTCTTGAACAAGATCAGGGGTCTGTGTTGTTTCGGGTAGAAGCTGTGACTGGGCTGCAGTTTCCTCAGCCAGGTCTTTGTCCTCCCCCACCCCTGCGGCCATGCCAAGGTTGAGGTCAGAAGGAAAAGTCCAGCTGGCCTGCAAATTATCTGGAGAGTTTAAAGAGAGACAAAGCCATCACTTTAAGTAGCTGTGATTTGCGCGGTTGTACATTTTCAAGCTGTTTTTATGTCCGTTGATGCCCCAAACTGTGGCTGTTAGAGTTCCTCCAGGCATGCCAGGGCTCCTTGAGGGAGAAGGGACCAGCCCTGGGTGAGCCTCGGATCCTCTTGCTCACTCCCTGGCACCCAGACAGTGCCGCCCAGAGCCTCGGGGCGCCCCACGGGGAAGTGTGCGCCGCGTGTGACTGCTGTGTGCCACTAACCGCACGCTGTGCTCCGCATGTTCCTCTTGTGGTGTTGGGACAGGCGACGTGTCGGGGACACAGAGGCTGGACTCGGCCACCGTGCGGACCTACTCCTGCTAATACCTGCTGTCGGTGAGTAAGTGCGTGGCCCTGCAGAGATGCCGCTCACTCCCCAAGCGTGGCGCCTGATGGCGAGCTTGGCACGCGGGCCCGTTTCCGTCAATTTAGGAAGTTAGCAAATAGACACCCAGCCTCTCTGCGCCCATCAGGTGGCTCTGCTGCTCTGTGCGCTTACAGTTCGTTGTAACGACCTTTGTGTGCCTGGGTTTTTAAGGGAAAAAGATGTATTTCCACTTTTTCCTTAAACCTGGAAATGCCGGCTTGTTTTACGTGTCTGCTGATACCTTGCTTCTCTCTCTCTTTTCTGCGGGGAGGTTGAGGGGATGAGCAGAGCATGGTAAAAAAGAATAGGAGTTGGGCCCTTCGTCACCCCAAGGCGATGGGAGTGCCGGGACGGCTGCGTCCTGCTCTGACTTTGGTTTACGCACTGTGCGCTCCGAGCACGCCGGCGCAGGCGTCTCTGCTTTAAACCCGTGTCCTCGAGGGAAGCAGGCCCCCCGAGTTGGGTTGGTCATCGCCTGCAGCACGAGGCTTCGCGAGGCCGTGTTGTCCTCTGACACCGGTAACCTTTCACCTTGGAAAACCGCTTCAGCGTCTCAGGGCGCAGCTACCGGGGCCCTGGGGTTCTCTCCTGCTCTGCTCTGTGTTGCTGTTGGAGCGGCACACTTCACGGCTGCCTTCATCTCTCTCTTTTTAAAGAATCGGTAACTTTTAGAGCTGTGCAAAGTGAAGTCGGTCAGGAAGCCGCCCGCCGACATTCCGAGGCCTCAGTGCGTCAGCTGCTAATCCTCCAGGCAGCTGAAGCAGGCAGTGGGGGGGGGCCGGCTCGTCAGGGTGGCTGGTCTGAGGCGTCCTTCTCTCGGCTCTTCTTTTTCAGTTTACCCACACTACTTCTACAGGTGACGATGCCGCGCTTCCAACCCCGCAGGACTGCGCTTCAGAATCCCATGGAACCCTTAATCTGTTAATACTTGTTATATGGACCCTGAGATATTTTATTACAGAGTTTTTAATTAGTGAAAAATTCACAAATACCATAGAGAAAATATTTTAGAATTTAATGTTTCTTATATTTATGTAAACTTATGACTCTTCATTTATATAGTTACTTACTTTTTCATGTATATCCAGGCTATAAATATCCTTTCAAATCAATCCATGTTCTTATACCTAATTTTAGTCTTTCAAATGAATGTACTGTAATGCTTATATATATAAATTCTATGAACGAATATGGGGCTTTTGTAAATTATGCATTTATTGTAATTATCACTGTTTAATTTTTTAATAATAAACCATGTCAGAGGAAAGGATTTTACTACGTTTGTAAAACTGTTGTGACACAGCAGTAGGCGTTATCCTTTGCAAGCGTGAATTAGCGCCACAACAATCATTTTGAAACGACTTAATTTCAAGCAACTATTGTCATATTTTAATGACTGACCTTAACTGTACTTTTTGTAGCAAGAAATGGTTTATTCAGCAGGAACAGGTTTCAGACATCTGGTGTTATTAAACATCAGCCTCTAGTACAACTTGGACTGCACAGAACACTAGACTCTACTGGACAGGGGGCTCGTCTGCAGTGAATGACCAGACACTGGGGGCCGGAGGGACGCTGGGCTGTCAGCTGAGGCAGCCAGGCAGACGACCGCCTCGTGCGCCTTCTCGCCAGCTCTCCTTCCGGGAGCAGGGGCTGCAGGGCGCGGGCACCGCGACTCACAGAGGACCAATGACGCAGCGCTCTCATTTCCCAGATGTGGGCACACTGCCAAGATGAAGGTGCAAGATCCTGGAAATAATGTAGTACAACTTAATAAAGGCCTTATTTTTCTTATGTAAATCACCTTTTTACATTTGTTTGTAAACATGTTTAAAGAACGGATCTAGACGTACATTTTTAGATTTTGATGATATAGCCATTTTGGATTGTATAAGCAGCAAATGTAACTTTTACTTTTTAAATGGCATATTAAAAAGCCAGCGAGAAATGTGTTCAGATCATGGTGCGTTATTTATTATGCAGCTGAAATACAGAGAGATAAGTAGAGCATGTCTTTTTCCATTTTGGTTTCTGCTTTTAATTTACTTGTACAATTCAGTGTTACTGTTCTGGTTTTCTTTTAGTCTTTTGTGAACTTCCTGATTATGTAACAAAGTATGTACAGTCTACTTTTGAACTATTTTTATCACAGTATTATTTATTGCCTTCTTTCAATAAAGTACTGGAGCATTTTCCACTGCCAATAAAAAACACTGAGAATAAGCTGTAATGATACTGAAGACTGAACGCAGCTTGTTTTAACCTCATTCTGTAGGTGGATTGGATTGGAGGCAGTGTCACCATATGAAAGTTCTAGAAATCGATGGCTAGGATAAAAAAGCTGCAAGATGGAATGTAGGATAAGTACCTTCCAGCCCTGGAAGACTCCTGTGACCAGAAAGGCACAAGAGATGGGTTGATTGTCTCAACCAAAACGAGAGCTAGTCGGTGGAGAGGGCTGGCTTCAGGTGGAATTGTAGGTTTGGGGGCTCTGCTCCATTAACAGGTAAGGCACCATTTGTTGTGGAGTCCTGTGTGCCAGGCACTTGCAGGGCTCAGTGATGTGACCAGGGGGTACGGTGTGTGTGTTTCCTGACCGTGTCTGAGCTGTCTGGCCTGCTCTCTCCATGTGGGCATGAGCTCACCCCCAGGGCTGCAGAGCCCTGACCACTGGGGCTAGGGAGGCCCACTTCTGAGAAGGGTCGCGGGGCCCTGACCGCTGGGGCTGGGGAGGCCTGCCCCCAAGAAGGGCTGCGGAGCCCCGACCGCCGGGGCTGGGGAGGCCCGCTTCTGAGACGGAACCACAGTCCTGAGTCACGTGGCAGAGGGGAGGGGAGATGCTGACTGGCTCAAACCAGTCATCCGGCAGGGCCACCCTCAGGTGGGAGTGAGCTCCGGCCACCCAAACAGAAGGGGTGAAAGTTGATTCCTGGGGGGCAGGGTGGGTGCTGGCGAGGGGGTTCACAAGTGGCCACTCCAGGTGGTCCGGAGCAACAGTGAGAGATGCTGGAGCCTACAAGGTTACGGCTCCCTCCGCCCCGCCCAAGAGGCGAGCTTGCCGACAGGACGGCGCACAGAGGCCGAGGGCGCCCCCCCTCAGGTGGGGCTGGCATGGGCCCTGCGAATGGCAGCCTTGGGGTTCGTGTGCTGTTTGGTGCTCCCACAGCTAACAGCCCCTCCTCTGACTGACTCATGTCTTCTTTACCTGGATTCCTGCAGCCGTCTCATTCTATCAGGTACTTGTGTGTCTCCAGTTAGAGCCTGTTCTTCCCGGTCTTACAGTCTAAACTCAAGGCAGCCTGGTTTTCTGCATCTCCTAGTAGAGAGTTCACTTCAGTATGAGATTAAAGACGACACAGTGCTTCCTGCTTTTCCCGTCTAACGTTCCCTTTCAGCTGACCAAAGCCAGGCAAAGCTTGGGGACGTCAGAGCTTCTGAAAAGAAAACAGCGTTCACTGATTCATTATGCTGTGAGCGTCTTCTCAGCCTTGGAGTCTTTGATTCCTCAGTTTTTATGCCTTTGAACAGTCAGTTGAGAAGTACACCAGCATGCTTTGTTAGGCTTTTCTGAGGCCAGCCATTTGCCTCACCGGGTTCCCCGTCGGCGTATCTCACATCAGGTGGTTGTGGGTTTGGGTTTTGTTTTCTGCTTTTGACTAACCACATCCTGCCTGTCCTCGTTCGCGATGAGGCTTCCAGGGTACAGAGGATTTACTCTTCGACAGGGCTTGGAACAGCTGAGAATCTGCATTTCTAACAAGTTCCCAGGCGATGCTAATGCTGCTGGTTAGGGACCAATTGAGAACCACTAGTAGGGCAGTGGTTCTCACAGCTTCCTATACATAAGAATCACCTGGGGATTTTGTTAAAATGTAGATCCTGATTCAGTATATCTGGGGTGGAAATACATATTCTCAGTAGGGGTTCGAACTGGAATGAACCGGTTTGAAGCCCTGCTCTTTGGAGGTAGATAAGTGTGAGGGAAGAGAAAGATAGATACTCAAGTGGTATTATTACTGCTGTTCTAAGTGCCCATATGTTACTTAATACATTTCTAAATAAATAGTTTTGTTTCCCTTTTGCATTTTCTTAATTCCCTGGTGAAAATGAGTAGCTGGTGATGTTGCTATTTAATTTCCATGGCTCAAAACAATGCCCCATATCAAGTCCTGTTGTTTGAGACCAGCACTTCACGCACCCCTGTACACAGATGCTGACCTCACGTCAAGGGCAGCGTGAGCAGAGAGCAGAGGGCGGGAGCACCGGCCTTGTGTCCCAGGACGAGAGGAGAACGCCCTGGCAGCAAGTACCTGTGCTGGGACATGGGGCAAGGAGGAGTCTCCGGGCGTTGGCAGAGACGTACGAGGTGGGGCCAAGAGAAAGCAGAAGCCTTAAATAGTCAACATGACCCCTGACATGCAAATCGGCTTGACTCCTGGGGTAGTTAATCTTCAAACTTGAGTGTGCAAAGCCTCCCCCAGGGAGTTAGCTAAAACTAGGTTTGGGGGCCCCTACTCCATTAAAAAGCAATGCAGCGTTCATTTATTGAGTCCTGTGTACCAGGCATGTACTTCTTAGTCTGTACTGGGGTGAATGAGGTGAGGCTCAGGAATTTGAATTGTTCTGTGGCACTGGAGTGAAGGCTGGATTGGAGGGAGGGAGAAGTTACCTAGTGCTGCTATAACAGAAATACCGCAAGTGGACTAGCTTTAACAAATCTTTTCTCTCACCATCTAGGAGGCTAGAAGTCTGAATTCA
>NW_004444049.1:1345829-1347192 GCF_000243295.1 Trichechus manatus latirostris | reverse complement strand
TGGGAATAGGCATAAATATGGATCTCTTCCAGTTGGTTGGCCAGGTAGCTGTCTTCCAAATTTCTTGGCGTAGACGAGTGAGCACTTCTAGCACTGCATCCATTTGTTGAAACATCTGAATTGATATTCTGTGAATTCCTGGAGCCTTATTTTTCACCAATGCCTTCAGTGCAGCCTGGACTTCTTCCTTCAGTCCCATCAGTTCCTGATCATATACTATCTCTTGAAGTGGTTGTACGTCAACCAATTCTTTTTGGTATAATGACTCTGTGTATTCCTTCCATCTTCTTTTGATGCTTCCTGCATTGTTAATATTTTCCCCATAGAATCCTTCACTATTTCAACTCGAGGCTTGAATTTTTTCTTCAGTTCTTTCAGCTTGAGGAATGCCAGGCATGTTCTTCCCTTTTGGTTTTCTATCTCCAGCTCTTTGCACATGTCATTATAGTACTTTACTTTTTCTTCTCCAGCTGCCCTTTGAAATCTTCTTTTCAATTCTTTTACTTCATCATTTCTTCCTTTTGTTTTAGCTACTCGATGTTCAAGAGCAAGTTTCAGAGTGTCTTCTGACATCCTTTTGGTCTTTTCTTTTTTCCTGTCTTTTTAATGGCCTCTTGCTTTCTTCATGTATGATGTCCTTGATGTCATTCCACAACTCGTCTGGTCTTCGGTCATTAGTGTTCAACACGTTAAATCTATTCTTGAGATGGTTTCTAAATTCCGGTGGGATATACTCAAGGTCATACTTTGGCTCTCATCGACTTGTTCTAATTTTCTTCAGTTTCAACTTGAACTAGAATATGAGCATTGATGGTCTGTTCTGCAGTCAGTCCCTGGCCTTATTCTGACTGATGATATTGAGCTTTTTCCCTCATTTCTTTCCACAGATGTAGTCGATTTGATTCCTGTGTCTTCCACCTGGTGAGGTCCGTATGTATAGTCACCGTTTATGTTGGTAAAAAAAGGTATTTGCAATGAAGAATTCACTGGTCTTGCAAAATTCTATCATGTGATCTCCGGCATCATTTTTATCACCAAGGCCATATTTTCCAACTACCAATCCTTCTTTGTTTCCAACGTTTGCATTCCAATCACCAGTAATTATCAATGCATACTGATTGCATGTTCAATCAATTTCAAACTGAAGAAGTTGGTAAAAATCTTCAATTTCTTCATCTTTGGCCTTAGTGGTTGGTACGTAAATTTGAATAATATTCGTATTAACTGGTCTTCCTTGTTATGCGTATGGATATAATCCTATTACTGACAGGGTTGTACTTCAGGATAGATCTTGAAATGTTCTTTTTGATGATGAATGCAATGCCATTCCTCTTCAAGTTGTCATTCCCAGCATAGTAGACCC
>NW_004444049.1:1339794-1345433 GCF_000243295.1 Trichechus manatus latirostris | reverse complement strand
GGTCCTTCTTCCTAGTCTGTGTTAGTCTGGAAGCTCAGCTGAAATCTGTCCGCTATGGGTGACCTTGGTGGTATCTGAGTACTGGTGGCATACATTCCAGCATCACAGCTAGACGTAAGCCCCCACAGAACAACAATCTGACAGACACATGGAGGTTCTTTGATCCCTAGCTGCTCTTAAAATTCTGTCTTTATCTTTGGTTTTGCCAAGTTTGATTATAATGTGTCTTGGTGACTTCCTTTTGGGATCTACTCTGTGTGGGGTTTGATGAGCTTCTTGTATAGGTATCTTCTTGTCTCTTTCACGATATCAGTGTAGTTTTCTGCCAACAAATCTTCAACAGTTCTCTCTGTATTTTGTTACTCCCCCCGTTCTTGTACTCCTGTCACTGGTATGTTATTCCTCTTGATAGAGTCCCACATAATTGTTAGGATTTCTTCATTTTTTAAAAAATTCTTTTATCTGGTTTTTCATCAAGTAAATTGGTGTCAAGTGCTTTATCTTCAATCGCAGTTATTCTGACTTCCATTGCATCAATTCTGCTCCAATAACTTTCTGTTGAGTTGTCTCATTCTGAAATTTTATTGTTAATCCTTTGGATTTCTATTTGCTGTCTCTCTATGGATTCTTGCAGCCTGTTAAATTTGTCATTTTGCTCTTGTATAACCTGCTTAAGTTCCTCTGTTGCTTTGTGTGTTCCTTGGCATGGTCTACGTTTTACCTGATCTTATTCCTGATCTCTTGAAGAGCTCTGTATCTGAATGTTTTGAATTCTACCTTCAGTAATTCCAAGACCTTCTCTTCCTCTGGGAGGTCTCCTGGTTCTTTGTTTTTGTCGCTTGCTGAAGCCATCTTGGTCTGCCTGTTTATGTGATCTGGTATTGACCATTGTCTCCAAGCCATCAATAAGTTAGTATATTTGTTTATTTATGTTTTCTTAGTGTGCCTTAGCTTCTTGTTTTGTTTTAATATGCCCAGATAGGCTGGTCATGTAAGATACTTTGATTATTGGCATCTTTGGAGCTGTCATGTCCTGTCACCAGGTGGTTAGAGCTGCTACTAGGTACGTGAGTCCAGAATTCCATTTTACTTTTCTTGTGTCAATTCAGCTCAGGTGTCCAGGTCATCAGTCTCTGAGAGTGTGGTGCAGGCTCTCACCTACAGTCCTAGATGGGCAAGGCTGCACAGGGGTGATTGGAGCAGGCACTGGTATCTGGCTGCAGGTAGGGGGCTGACGGCTGTCTCTGAGTGCCTGGATGGAAGGCATGTCCTTGGTCCCTAGAGTGCGTAGGTGGATGGGTTTTGCAGCTGGACTTTGAGCACCCAGTGTTGTTGGCTGTAAGGACTGAGGGGCACCACTTACTCTCAGACCCCTGTTGTGGGTAGCTAGGTGGAGTTGGTGGAGCCACCAGTCCTCAGGCCCCTGATGTGAGTATGTGAGGACACTCCTTAATGGGCAGGGTGGTATCAAATGTCACAAATCTGCCACTCCACCTTAGCTGTTACAGTTCAAAATAGGCTTCGGGTATATACCCTGTTGTACTATGCTAATGAGGACCTATGCTGTTGAAATGGGCCCACACAGGTCTAGGAAGGGGTGAAAGGCATTCAGAGTCTGTGAACCACTTATGCCTGTGCCTAGGCAAAGGAGCTGTGCCCTGAGGTCCCGGCTTAGGGGAGCTGGCGGATTATTTTTTTTCCTGTTTGTTAATTTGTTCTCTATCCAAAGCCAGGAGAATCGCTCAGTGTGCACAACAGGTCCCACTTCTGGCCTAGGGGGAATGGCAATCACTGAAGCTGGACAGGGACTGGAGCAGAGTGGGGACGGGGTGGGTGAAGAGGAGAGAGGTAGTTCTCAGTGGGGGAAGGGTTATTTTTATCCCGTGCGGTAGGTTAGACGCTTGCACTTAACTTTGGTAGATCCAGCGCCACTTCTCCCTGGTTCTGGAGGCTTGTGCAGACTTTCCACCACTTGGTTTCTCCTGGCATGGAAAACGCATCCTGAGCGCTACTGCTTGCCTCAGCCTGCGTGCGCCGGCCGATCCAGCCTGCAGGGTGCTGGCCAGGTCAGGTCTGGCAAATCCTCACTGCTTATGAACTGTCTCTCCTTTCCCCTGCCTCTCAGTCGGACTCCTCAACTTTTTCTTTGATGTTCAGGGCTCCTAGATTGTCATATATAATCAATTCACTTGTTTTTTTGGGTCTTTGTGGTAAGAGGGCCCACAGGAAGCATCTGACTATTCCGCCATCTTGGTCCCGCCTCCTAGGATATCAATCTTTATGAGTTCCATTTCATTTCTGATGACTCCCAGTTTTCCTGATTTATAATTTGTGCGTTCCATAGTCTGATTATTAAGGATGTTTGCAGCTGTTTTTTTTCTCAGTTTGAGTCATGCCACATCAGCAAATAAAGGTCCCAAAAGCTTGACTCTATCCACATCATTAAGGTCAACTCTACTTTGAGGAGACAGCTCTTTCCCATTCATATCTTGAGTACCTTCCAACCTGAGAGGCTCATTTTCTGGCACTGTATCAGACCGCATTCTGCTGCTGTTTATAAGATTTTCTCTGGCCAATTTTTTCTTATCAAGTCCTCCTTACTCTGTCTTATTCTGGAAGCTACACTGAAACCTTTCCACCATGGGTGACCGTGCTGGTGTTTGAAATACTGGTGGCATAGCTTCTAGCATCCCTGAACAGGCAAGACACCACAGTACTACAAATATCCTCTTATGCCTAATATGTTCTTTCCCATCTCCCACCTCCAATCCATTCTTCAGCCTGACAATTTAGCTTTCTGAATGTTGATGAATCTTGGCCAAAAGTAGAGAATACCAGAAAGATGTTTACCTATGGTTTATTGATTATGTAAAAGCATTTGAGTGAATCATAACAGATTATGGATAACATTGCAAAGAATGGGAATTCCAGAACACTTAATTGTGCTCATGAGAAACCTGTACATAGACCAGGAGTCAGTTGTTCAAATGGAACAAGGGGATGCGGCATGATTTAATATCAGGAAAGGTGTAGGTCAGGGTTGTATCCTTTCACCATACTTATTCAGTCTGTATGCTGAGCAAGTAATCTAAGAAGCTGAACTATAAGGAGGAATGCGGCATCAGGATTGGAGAAAGACTCATTAACAACCTGCGTTACGCGGCGTATGACACAACCTTGGCTTGCTGAAAGCAAAGAGGACTTGGAGCACTTACTGTGAATATCAAAGATCACAGCCTTCAGGATGGATTGCACCTCAATATAAAGAAAAAAAATCCTCATAACTGGACCAGTAAGCAACATGATAAACAAAGAAAATATTGACGTTGTCAAGGATTTCATTTTACTTTGATTCACAATCAACGCCAGTGGAAGTAGCATTCAAGAAATCAAACAACGTATTGAATTGGGTAAATGTGCTGCAAAAGACCTCTTTAAAGTATTGGAAAGCAAAGATGTCACTTTGATGAATAAGGTGTGCCTGACCCAAGCCATCGTATTTTTAATCACCTCATATGCATGTAAAAGCTGAACAATGAGTAAGGAACACCAAAGAAGAATTGATGCCTTTGAATTATGATGTTGGTGAAGAATATTGAATATACCATGGACTGCCAAAAGGACGAACAAATCTATCTTGGAAGAAGTACAGCCAGAATGCTCCTTAGAAGTGAGCATGGCGAGACTACGTCTCATATACTTTGGACAGGTTATCAGGAGGGAGCAGTCCCTGAAGAAGGTGAAGAAGGACATCATGCTTGGTAAAGTAGAGGGTGAGTGAAAAAGAGGAAGACCCTCAATGAGATGGATTGATACAGTGGCGGCAACAGTGGGCTCAAGCATAACAACAATCGTGAGGATGGCGCAGGACTAGGCAGTGTTTCATTCTATTTTACATAGGGTCATTATGAGTCTGAAACAACTCGATGGCACCTGACAACAAGTGTCTCTTTTATCGACCCACTTCTTTCTGTTTTACCTGTCACCACCAGTTTCCCGAATGGGCTGCACTAGGCTCCTACCTGGCCCTCTTGCCATCCACATCACAGCTAGAGGGATCTTATTACAGCTCAAACTTTGTGATGTGTCTCCCCTTCTTGACTTCCTCCAAGGACTTCCCATTTCTTTTAGAATAAAAACAAAACTCCTTGCTGTGTCCTGCCAGCCCCTGGGTGACCTGATCCCATCTCATCCCAATGACCTACTGTATTACCACGCTTCCCCCAGTCTTAGCTCTCAGTTCCTCTGCAGCAAGACCTTTCTTTCCTCAGGGCTTTTGCATATGCTAGTCTCTCTGCCAGGATTATTATTTTCTCCTTTCCTTATTTACTCCTACTCAGCCTTTGGATCTTGGCTCAAATGTTAATTGCCCAGAGAAACTTACTCTGATCTCTCAGATGGGCCCAGTGCCCCACCTCTCCAATATTATTTCATGACACCTTTTACTTCCTCCTAACACTTATCTCATTTCCTAATTACTGTGATTAATGCTGGACTCTCTCTCTAGGCTGGAATGTCCCTGAGAGCAAGGTCCATGTCTGTTCTGCTCACTCTTCTATCTGTGATACTTATCTAATGTAGGAAGGAACGATGGAGGGAGAGATGAAGGATGGAGGAGGATAGATGGATGGAAGGAGGATAATGCATGATGGATAGATCGAAGAATGAGTGAATACAGATGGATGGATGGATGGTAGAATGAATGGATAGATTAAGGATGGAAGGTGGATGATAGATAATGAGTGATGAATGGATAGATTATGCATGGATGATGGATGGGTGATGGATGGACCGATGAACAGATGATGGATAGATAGGTGGAGGGAATGGATGGTAGCTGGATAGTGGTTGGGTGGATGGATGGATGCGTGCAGGAATGAGTGGATGATGGGTGGATGGATTTCTGGATAGATGGATGGGTAGATGGATAATGGATGGATTTCTGGATGGAGGATGGATAGATGGATGGATGGATTTCTGGATGGAGGATGGGTAGATGGATGATGGATTTCTGGATGGAGGATGGACGGATGGATGCATTTCTGGATGGAGGATGGGTACATGGATGATGGATTTCTGGATGGAGGATGGGTACATGGATGGACGGATGATGACGCGGTTTGTTTTCTTCAGCTGACTGGCCATCCCAGCCCTCTCCTTGGAGTCTTCAGGCATCAAGGGGCATGGCATTGTCCCCTACTGCGGCTCATTTTCCCTCCCTGACCCTGAACAGTGATATGGATCCTGGAGGACCATTTCGAATTGTCTGCATCTCAGCGCATTCTGGTCCGCACACGGTGAGCGCTCAGTAAATTTACTCTCAATGAATGAACATTTTACTTTTAGGCCTGGTTTGCAGGCTTGCACCCCGGAGCTCTGCGCCTTCACCAGCGGGAGGCCCTACCCCTGCCAGTGGGCGAAGGGGACATCTAGACCCGCAAGCCTGGTGTTCGCATCACAGTCCTGACTTTGGGTCCGGGCTCCCTAAGAGACCCACACCTGGGCGCGCAGCCGTGGGGTTCGGCGTGGAGGGGGCGTAGCGCTCGGAGCGAGGGGCGGATCATCAGGGCGCGGGGCGGAGCCGCGGCGCAGGGGCGGGGCCTCGGGCTCCGGCAGCCGGATGCGGCCCCGCCCCCGTC
>NW_004444049.1:1333374-1339473 GCF_000243295.1 Trichechus manatus latirostris | reverse complement strand
GATGGGGTCCGAGGGGAGGGTCTGGGAGGCAGAGGAGGGAGGAGAGGCCGGCGGGAGGGCGGCCGGGCTGAGCGGGAGGGCCCGGAGTTGCAGAGGGTCTGGGTCTGAGGGGGGAGGGGCCGGGGTCCGAGGGGAGGGGAATAGGAAGAAAGGGTCCGATAGGGATTTCAGAGGAATGGAGAGGGGCTTCGTGGTCAGGGGAGGAACAGGGTCCAAGGGGAAGGGGGTCAGAGTCTGAGGGGAAAGGGGCGGGGTCGGAGGGCGCGGCGCTGGAGTTGGAGGGTGCAGAGTTGGGGTCGCACGGGGCGGGATCGGACGGGCCGGGCTTGGAGGGTGCGGGGCTGGAGTCGCACCGGGCGGTGTCAGACGAGCTGGGGTTGGAGGGTGCGGGGCTGGGGTCGCACGGGGAGGCTGCGGGGCGAGGCCCTTCCCGATCCGGCTCCTGCTGGCTGCGCACCTGAGCTGCGGTTTTGCAATCAGGTCACTGGAATTGTGGCGACACGCAGCTGCAGCTGGTTGGGAGGCTCTAAATTTGGAACCGTCCGTCCTTCTGGGTGTGTTTGGAATTACCATAAAGGTGCTTTTGGGTTTCCACTTCCCTGAATTGTCCAGCGGATGCTTGGCCTGCCCCACGCGAGGGTCTCGGGGAGAGGGACGGGGCTTCCTTGAACGGGAATCTGTGGACGCGTCTGGGCCACTTGGGAAGGAATTCCATTTTCCGCCTCCTGCAGGAGCGCTCCCAGGAATTTTGCGGGTTGTGCAGACGCTCCGTTTGGCTCTGCTTTGACGTAGACCCGCAGTGCCTTGGCAGGAGGTTGGCGGCTGGGTCCTTGCCTCCGGCGCAGAGAGAGTCTAGCGGTCTGGTGGAGCCTGTGCTGGGCTGGGGGCTTCCAGCGCGAGGCCCTTCCTGCCCCGCCTCCTTGGGCGTGTTTGACCGCGGGGGTGAATCACTGGCTCCAGTGCACTGAGTCAGGGCTGTCTCTCTCCCTTGACTAGAAAAGTACTTGGCAGGTAGTCAGGGATCCCGAAGAGCCTTAAAGGGGCCTCTCGGATATACAGGAATCCAGAGCTGCAGGACGCTGACTGGTTTTTGATGTCAGGGTCCCCCATTACTGGAAGATTACCCCCACCAAAGCTGACCCGTAGCCGAAGCCGTTGATAGACCTTTCTCTGAAAGACTTTTAAGTTGGTGAAGGGGCTGTGGTCCTTGTGTTGCGGTGGTGGTCGTGTTTTGTAAAGTTGATTCCGTCTGTAGTGAGTCTGTAAGACAAAGTGGAACTGCCGCATAAAGTTCCCTAGGCCGCAATCTTTGCGGAAGCAGATCTCCACGTCTTTTCTCTGGCGGAGCCGCTGGTGGGTTCGAACCACCGACCTTTTGGTTATCAGTTGAGTGCTTAACCACTACGCCGCTGGGGCTCCTTTGTCTTGCAGTAGGTGCTCAGAAGGTGCATGGTTGAACGAGTGAATCACTGTGAGTGCCAGAGACTGCCTTGCTTTGCGCGATATACCAGTGTCCTGGGTCACCCGGGAGCGTGAGCCAGGGACTGTGTGTGCCCACGGGGGTCTTGTCTTACCTTGTCATCAGCGTCAAGCAAGCCCACTCTGCCCTGCTAGAGTGTTGCTTTGAGTAAAGAAGAGTAAATATGCCTGAGGGCCGGGTTGGGGGGTGTCCTTTGAGTCAAGCGTGGGCCCTGTGATAGCGGTTTGGTACTCAGAGGGCTTTCTGTTCTCGTTGGCGCTCTGCTGGGCTGTAGATAGTGAGGTTAATGGCAGGCTGGTTCTGGAAGGATGGATGGGTTGTTTGGAGCATTCTGTAGAGGGGGTTTCTCTGTCGCCGGCAGTGCAAATTTACTTCACACTTGTGTGATCTTGATTTGTACGTGTGGCCTTTACAGGGAGGGTTTAATAGTAATGGTGCTTCATGAAGGGACGGTGTCTTTTTTTTCACCAGTGGTTTTTGGGCAACAGCTTTATTGAGATATAATTCACATACCATACAGTTCATCCATTTAAGTGTAAATTCAGAGGTGTTTAGTATATTTGCAGAGTTCAGTTATCATCACAATGAATTTTAGAACATTCTCATCATCCCATAAAGACACCGTGTACCCATCTCCCCACAAGCTCTCTCCTGGCCTACCCCGCACCTCCCAGCCGTAAGCAACCACTAATCTACTTTCTGTCTCACTTTTCCTGTTCTGGACAGCTCATATAAATGGTATCACCTAGTATGTGATTTTTTGCGACAGACTTCTTTCACTTACGCGTTTACAAGATTAATCCATGTCGTAGCACGTATCAGAACTTCATCCTTTTTACTGCTGAGTAATAACACTCCGTGGTGTGGATATACCACATTATATGTACCCCTTCACCTGTTGGTGGGCATTTGGGTGTTTCCACTTTTTGGTTATTTTTAGTAACGCTGCTATAAACATTTGTGTACAAGTTGTGTGGACATATGTTTTCATTTCTCTTGGATATATAGCTAGGAGTGGAATCGTTGATTCATGCAGTAACTTTATGTTTAATTGGTTGATGAACTGCCAGGCTGTTTTCCAAAGCAGCTGCACCATTTTACGTTCCCACTAGCAATGTATGAGGGTTCTAGTTCCTCCACATCCTGGCCAACACTTGTTATTGTCCATCCTTTTTATTTTAGCCATCTCAGAGGTGCCATGGAAGAAAGTCTGCTGATCTACTTCTGAAAGATCACAGCCATTAAAAACCCTGTGGAGCACAGTTCTACTCTGAAACACACAGGGTCGCCCTGAGGCGGAGTCGGCTCCACGGCAACTGGTTTTTGGTTTTAGGGGGTGTGAAGTGATATCTCATTGTGGTTTTGATTTCCATTCCTTAATGATTAAGGTAGAATTCTCACCTTCCGTGCAGGAGACACCGGCTTGATTCCTGGCCAGTACACCTCATGTGCAGCCGCCACCCATGTGTTCAGTGGAGGCTTGCGTGTCACTGTGATGCTGAACAGGTTTCGGCAGAGCTTCCAGACTAAGATAGACTAGGAAGAAAGGCCTGGCAGTTTCTTGGCCAGTGCATTTCATGACCTCTTTTTCAGCCAAAGATTAGACAGGGCCATAAAACAAACAGTGATACACACAGCTCAGCCACGTATCCGAGACTAAATGGGCACACCAGCCCAGGGGCCAGGGCAAGAAGGCAGGAGGGGACAGGACAGCTGGACAAGTGGAAATGGGGAGCCCAGGTTCTAGAAGGGGGGAGTGTTGACACATCATGGGGTTGGCAACCAGTGTCACAAAATAATATGCGTATGAGTTGTGTAATGATAGACTTGTTTGTTCTGTAAACCTTTCTGTGAAGCACAGCAAAAGAAAAGAGAAAAGACCGGGCAGTCCGCTTCTAAAAACCAGCCGGTGAGCCGGTGAGCACACAAGGGCCTGATCCGCAGCCGATCGTGGGGATGGTGCGGGACCCCGTTAAAGACCTGTTGTCGTTGTCGATCAGGGCCAGGCAGTGTTTTGTCATGTTGTGTATGGGGTTGCTGTGAGGCGGGGGCCAACTCAATGGCAGCTGTAAAAATGGTGTGGTTGAGGTGTCTGACCTCTAATTTCACAAGGGGAAAGAAGAATCAAGATCAGCAGCCTAAGGTTGATCCTGTGAGGTCAGATGTACCTCTTGTCTCCAAACTTTTTACTAATTCTGACACCAGCCACCCCTCCCACGGGCCTCTCTACTCTGCTGGGTTCTGCAAGTCATTGCAATGGCTGCAGGGAACTCACAGACCTTCCTTAGAGCTGTGGGGTTTATTAGGGAAGCAACAGGTTACAATTCGGGATTAGGAAGGACTTAGGGATACAGTTCTTCAATCAGAACAGCTTCTCCCCCTCTGCTACCAGGCCCTGCTGCCTCCGGGCCCTGCTGGGGGCCTTGTTGGGCAAGTGTTACACCTCTTAGCTCCGCGGATCGCCCCACGGCATCTGTCTCATGCTGGTCTTCTGGTTCCTGCTGTCTCTCGCCACCGTCTCTTGCTGTCTTCCTTGTTACAGCCCCTCTTTCTCTCTCCCTGTGTCTCCCGTTAAGCTTATCCACGTGGCAAAGCTAACCAATCCCCTCGTTAGGGTTCCGTACACCTTATTTGCATGGTCCCACCTCCACAAGGTACCATGCACCTTATTTACATCATTAGCAAGCTGTTCAATCCCCTTGATGGACCACAAGCACCACATTTGTGTAGTCCCACCCAGTCATTTGGTGGGAGTTACAAAGAATACGGCTTGAAGGGCCGTGTTAAGTCATTCCCTGCACCACACAGCTGACAGCAGTGATTAATGATGTTGAACATCTTTTTATGTGCTTATTGGTTGTTCGTGGATCTTTGGAAAAAAGTCTATTCTGATTCTTTGCCCTTTTTTTTTTAATGGGGTTGTCTTTTTTTTTTTTTAAATTGAGTTGTAAAAAGCTCTTTGTATGTTCTAGATAAAAGTCCCTTACCAGATTTATGATTTGCAAACATTTTCTGTCATTCAGTGAATTGTCTTTTCTTAATGGTGTTCTTTGAAGCACTGAGTTTGCATTGTAATGGAGTCCAGCTTATCTGTTTTTTTCTTTGGTCACTTTGGTGTCATATCTAAGGCCAAATTCCAGGTCTCATAGTTACACCTATGTTTCCTTCCCCGAGTTTAATAGTTTTGGTCTTACAGTTAGCTCTGGATCCATTTTGAGTTAATTTTTGTGTGTGGTGTGATGTAGGGATCCAGAGACATTATCTCAGGATCCAAAATACCCAAGCTTTTTATTTTTCAATCAGTTATTTTTGTGGTTTTTCCCACCTTAAAATATCGTGCGGCTGATACAGTATTCCAACTTTGCGACAATCACTAGCTGCCCTTGGGTAGATCATTACAGATGCTTGCTGATGACACAAATTACTGCAGTGCTCAAAATGTGCTAAGCAGTCTGCAAATGTTTGGGTTTCCAAGGGGCCTTAGAGGAGGGAGTGAGTCATTGGGCCAGTAACTAGACAGGAGATTGATCAGATCACAGGGATGGTGACCAGGGGGCTGTTCTAGTTCCAGCGCGGCTAATACTTGTGGCTGGCTTGTTCCTCAGAGCAATTCCTGAGGGTCTTGTGCAGCTGCTGTGTGATGCCTGGCAGGGAAGTTTGCAATTGTGGTCTTAGGCAATGGGCTGTGAGTCTGTCTTCAGCACGTATGGGGAGTTGAGTCTTGGTCTCTGTGAGGTCGGCTTACCCTGTTCCTAGGGATTCAGCCCTCCTTCAGGGATCGTGATGTGGCTGGGGGGAAACCGAGCACAGCGATCCCTTGGAGGAGCAGTGTTTTCTTCTATTATTGTTTTTGAAAAACCTACAGTAAAAGAATTTTTTTTATCAATGTAAAAAATTAGAATGACCAAAAAAACGGACACTTACCAGGATTACAGCAAATAGAAAATTTTTGCTAATAATTGAGACAGTAATCTCTATTTCTTTGCATTAAAAAGAAGCGTCATGCCGTTAAAATTCACTGTTGGAAACTTACTTTCTTTAGAGTTTCAGCGTGTCTGAAAGTTGACTGAGCCTTTTGGTTGGTTCTCGTTACATTTCTTCGCGAAACCTTGTTAGGCTTCAGAGGACTTTAGAGGTATTCTAAGAAGATCTCCACATGTAAGGATTGACCCAGAATGCCTGCTAACAGACATCCTTCTGTGCTTCCTGCATTTAATCCTTTACAGACGGAATCCCCCAGATGCCTGGGAATTCCTCGTTGGACAACTGTGCTTTAAGCAGAGTTTTGTGAACAGCCTTTCACCTTCAACCAGGAAAAAAGGTTTGTGTATTTTGAGCATTCTAATATTTGTTCCCCTTAGGAGATAAGGGTAAATGCCCTTTAACAGAGAAAGAGCGGGCGTTCTCTCCTGGTGGCCCTGCAGGGAAAGGGACAGTAATTTTCTGGAAAGAAATTTCATTGTTTAAAAAATAAAGTTCTGAGTGTTGCCTATAACTGAGAAAGATGGGGGGATTCCATAAAACCTGGGATTGAGGAAAAGAAGCCTTTCTGTCCTGTCAGAGAAGGCCGTGGGCCTCCTCCTGTCCTGTCAGAGAAGGCCGTGGGCCTCCTCCTGTCC
>NW_004444049.1:1327200-1333274 GCF_000243295.1 Trichechus manatus latirostris | reverse complement strand
GTCAGAGAAGGCCGTGGGCCTCCTCCTGTCCTGTCAGAGAAGGCCGTGGGCCTCCTCCTGTCCTGTCAGAGAAGGCCGTGGGCCTCCTCCTGTCCTGTCAGAGAAGGCTGTGGGCCTCCTCCTTTCCTGTCAGAGAAGGCTATGGGGCTTCTTCTGTCCTGTCAGAGAAGGCTGTTGGCCTCTTTTCCATTGGTTCTCTGGAAGGTGGGAAGAGCCACGAGGTGTGGTGTGAAGCACACAGGCGTTCTCACCCTGCCCGTGGAGACTGGGCCCTGCCAGTCTTTCCCTGATGAGTCTGAAAAAGTCACAGGCAGACACCTGCTTACCCCTTTGGCTTTGGGGTGAGAGTTTGTCTTGCTGGTGCCACTTCTGTAACTGTCCCCACTGTGGTTGAAACCATGGGCAGTTGGGGTGAAGCAGACGAGAATGCTGTCTTCAGGACAGTGTGGTGACCTGGGGCAGGCTGACCCTGGGAGGCAGAGGTGTGGCAGTGGGGCCAGCAGGTTACTTAACTGCCCTGGGGCTGTATCCTCACTTGTAAAATGGGAACACTGGGGCAGGATCATCTGCTTAGACCTCCAGGGGTAATATTCTGTGGTTCACTTGCTCTTAAATCCTATCTGAAGCAGGTTGTGTTGAGGAAATAGCTGCCGTGATTTTTCTTGGGGACATCTAGACAGTGGGGAGCCTGGTTCGAGTGGCCTTAAGGAGGTATTGTTGATCCTGCCCCACTGGTGATGGTTCCCTGCCCCGGGTATGGTGGCAGGAGCTGCATCCAGAATTTGAGGGCACCGTGGCCGGATTTGCTCCTTCCTACCACCTTGAACCTGGACTTGAGACCCAGCAGAGCTGCAGGGGGCAGGTCTACGTGGGAGGTTGTCAGGCTAGCTGGAGGGCGTTCACCGTCCCTGAGTTCAGACCACAAAAACCCCAGTGTGGCTTGGGCGACCGCTGTGGGCACCAGGGAAAGTGAGTTCTCAGTTCAGACACCTGAACGGAGCTTCCTGTCGGCCAAGGTAGAATAAGCTGCTTCCTGACTGCTGCAAGATTTTCTTAGTATTTCTCTAGAAAATGAACCAATTTTTCTTTTTTAAAAAAAACCATTAAAGATTCAATTTTAATTTTGCGGTTACAAACAGAATTATCTTGTCTGTGTCAGCAGAAGTGTCGTTTTACACTGATGGACAAAACTTTGTAGTCTCGAACAGCTGCCACGAGGGTAGAAGGTGAGCACCCGTTTTCAGGATAACGTAAGGAAAGCTGACACTTTGTGTACTGTGCATTTCCCCAAATCGATGGTAGAGTGACCCTCTGATCAGTGACTGGGAACACTTACTGAATTGTCAGGGTCCCAGGTAAGAGGCCCGCTGTTAGGTCTCCATGAAGTAGTTGAAATCCGAATGGGTGCCGTTTTTTTGTTTTTTGGCCTGGAAACAGTGTTGTCCTGAGATTTAGTAGAGTAGAGATGTATTCCTAATGAATGAGGGAAGCACATAGGCAACTGCTGTCTTCCTGTCCAGAAACTTGTCTCACTTGAGTTGAAGCCAGAGAGCACTTCTGGTGTATATCCCATGCCAGGTGACAACGGTGTAGAACTGTGTCAATGTTCAGCTTGTTTTATTGCTAAGGTTGCCGCTCAGGCGTGGGGTCTGTGAGTGACCTTGATCTTGTAGCCCCCCCCCAGCCCTCCTTGTGTTGCCTGAGGGTTGGGGTCACAGAGTGTTTCTGCTTCGACTCTGAAAATGGCTTCCCCAAGGTCCCTGAAACCACGGTGTCACTTTTGCAGATGTGGAAAGCCTCTGCAGGCCACGCCGTGTCCATCACCCAGGATGACGGGGGTGCAGACGACTGGGAAACGGACCCCGATTTTGTGGTATGACTCTCCAGTCTATGTTTGTTTTCAGCTTTCCTTGAAGTAAGCTTTTGCTCGATCGGGTGTTGGTGGGTTGGTTGTTTTCCCATCCAGCGTGTGGGGTCTGCTACTTATTTCTTTTTCTTTTTAGAATGATGTGAGTGAGAAAGAACAGAGATGGGGAGCCAAGACCGTGCAGGGTTCTGGGCACCAGGAGCACATCAAGTAAGAGGCTTTGTTACTGCTGTAATGGAGTGTGTCACACAGGAGCGTCCAGCTCTGAGTGACCCGTGGAGTGCCTTCATGTGTTAGAACTGCTTGTTTGTCTTGTTGACCTGACATTTATATAGTAGGTGATATTAGACATGAGGAGCCCTGGTGGCGCAGTGGTTAAGAGCTTGGCTGCTAACCAAAAGGTCAGCAGTTTGAATCCACCAGCTGCTCCTTGGAAACTCTGTGGGGCAGTTCTGCTCTGTCCTGTAGGGTCGCTATGAATCGGAATTGACTTGGTGGCAACAGGTTTGGTATTAGGCATGAGGTGTGTGTGTTTGCGCGTGTGCGCGTGCACGTTGGGTGCCATTGGGTCAATTCCGACTCATAGTGACCCCGTGTGACGGATATACATACGTGTGTGTGTGTGTGTGTATACACACATTGTTGGGTGCCGTCAAGTTGATTTCCAACCCATAGTTACCCCATGGGACAGAACTGCCCCATAGGGTTTCCTAGGCTGTAATCTTTACAGAAGCAGATTGCCAGCTCTTTCTCCTGTGGAGCTACTGGGTGGGTTTGAATTGCCAACCTTTCGGTTAGCAGCTGAGTGCTTAGCTGTTAACACCAGCAGGGCTCCTGTATACACATGTGTGTATGTGTATGTATATATATGTGTACGTGTATGTATATATACGTATACACACATACTAACTTGGTTCCCGTTGCAGTCGATTTTTGCATTATTCTGGGATGTCTGCTTTTGAATATTGTGGTTTTCATCAAGGAGCAGTTACCTGAGCTCTTCTTTCTGCAAGTGGGAGGTTTCTAAAATACGGGCTGTGTTTGAATAAGGTGGGTCTTAACTCCTCTTCTTTATATTTTTATTGGCTGGAAATTATTGTGCGTTGCAGAATTTAATAGTTGTGTACTGGGAGCCGTATTCTAAGCATTGTGTTCTTACGAGAAGCCCCAAATAGGAAAACTGAGTGAAACCTGTCATTTCTGATGCGGCACTCTCTTTAAATGCCAACTTGGGTGGTGCTTTTTGTCAGGAAGTGTAGATCCTCTGCTTTTTCGGCAGGCTGAGACTTTTAGGCTCTGCTGGGGTCCGAGTTGACCCTGCCAGTCTGTAATGGTGAAGGCGTCACTGTGACCCGGTGGCCTGCTTTGGTGGCTTGGGCAGACTTCGTCTGACTTGACCCCAGTATCTTTGCAGTAAAATGAATTGTCCTTGGCTGGAAACTCTTCGGTAGGGCATGCAGATCAGAAGGCAGAATCTGCATTGTGGGTTTTTAAACTCCAGCATTTGTCCCTGTCTGATGTGTGTAGCCCCCACCCTGACACAGAGGCAGCTTGAGAATGTGAAGTGGCCCTGGGACCAGCCTGGAAGGCAGGTAGAAATGAGAGCGGGCCTGGGGCTAGGTGCAGTCCTGAGGGAGTTGTCCCGGGGTTAGGCCCACTCCCGAATAGTTCGGTCCCCTGTTCCTCTTCTCATTTCTTCTGTTCCCGTTGGTTTCGAAACACATTGGGAGGGCGGATTGGAGAACAGACGAAAGCCTTGGATACAAACAGCCTCTGGGTTGATTAGAATTCAGAGAGAACACGTGGGGATAGAGGAATTCTTGCGGCCCCCCCTTCCAGGTTTTGAGGAGCAGTGTTCTTCCTTCTCCTGCTCTAAGGGGGGCAAGTGGTTTTCAGAACACCTGGTTTTCTGTCCACACTTGAGGTCATTGTGCCAAGGTATGGGCTGGGACCCTTTGTTCCTGTGGTGTCTCTCGGGCAGAGAGACCCTGTGTTTAGGTGGCCCTCACGCTCCCGGGGTGCAGAGGGCTCTGCTGGTGAGAGCGGCCGACTCTTCCGGCCTGCAAGATCACCGTGCAATCTGTTTCACCCTCCCTATATTTCAAACACAAAATGGCTTTTAGATTGTAGATACTCAGAGTCTTTCCTTTTGCCTTCGAGTATGTAAAAAGCTGGAACACTTCCAGTAGAAGCCAACTCTGAATGGCACGGTCACTGGGCTCCCGGGTGTCATTGGGTTTCTGAGGTAGGACCTCTGACTGGTGTTTTCCCCTGCCTCAGGATGTAGCTGCACCACTAGCTCTCCTGACTCAGAAGCTTTTCTCCATACAATATAGGGGAACTTCGCATTTGATGGTTGCCTTTTAAGGGAAGGGTGTGCATATTCAGGCGAGTGCTCTTCCCCTCATTACACTTCCACGTGGCTCCATGCACTGCTGACGTGGAAGCTGGCAGGAGGAAAGCATGAAGAAGGCTTGGGGTTATGGAAGCCCCAGATGCCAAAGCCCTGGCAGACTCACGCAGGTCACGCAGCCTGCCCTCACATACCCTGTAGCAGGCAAGGCTGCACGCTGATTCCGCTGATGGTGCGTGTTTTCTCTCTCCCCTGGAAGCATCCACCAGCTGAGAGAGAATGTTTTTCAAGAGCACCAGACCCTCAAGGAGAAGGAGCTGGAGACAGGACCCAGAGCCTCCCACGGCTACGGAGGGAAGTTTGGCGTGGAGCAAGACAGAATGGACAAGGTGAGTGAGCGGCACTGCGCATGCCAGCGTCCTGGGCTGCTCGGTTGCTCAGATGGGTGCCCAGGAATCCCTCCTGCTTTTTCCCTAGCTGAGAAGTTCAGAGTCCGTGCTTGGAGGATCAGATTGGCCAAAAGTAGTCCTCTGTTGGTCAAACTTTATCAGGAAGTGCTCAGCTTGGGGAGACACTCTTGAAATGACACCATTCCAGGCCGAGGCTGGAGGAGGCTGAGGTGTGGGGCGCGCCCGGGCCGGAGATGGGCTCCCGGGGAAGCTTTGTGCTCAGGACGTGGGTCTAGGAAGCACCTTGACCACCGATGTCCTCGTCATCACCGAGTGCAGTTCCAACCTGCAGCCCAAACCCTTCCTGCCCCCACACCAGGAACAGATCGCTGGGCCCGCTTTTGTCATCTCGTGAAAATCCGCCCAGAAGTCTAGCTGGCGTGCTGTCAGCTGGCGTCCCGCCTGCGTTGGCTGACCTCCGAGAGCAGCCTGGCAGGCAGGTGGTGGAGAGCAGTCCTGATGAGGCTGGGGGGCTCCTCTCTGAAAGCTGACGGGCGAGCATCCTATGTGGCCCTGGCGGGATGCAGACTTCCCAGGAGATGCTAACGGAAGCTGTCGATTGATCCACATCCGTCTGGGGCAACCCTTCCAGCCTTGTCAGCTCCACGAGAAAGGGAATGAGTGTTAGCTTGGAAGGCTGATTATTATTATTATTTTAATTCCCGGAGAGAAGACAGAGTAGATTGCAGTGTGTTTGCATATTTTCCGGGAGAGCACGTCTGTAAATTCTTCAGACGTACTTTTAGGGGTGAATGTCCGAGTGTGAGCTGCGTGCCGCAGCCCTGCCTTGGCGACGGGTGCCTTGATTCTGTGTGTAAATGTGAGCGGCCCGGCCGGTGTCGGGTTCTGGTCTGTAATTCCATGCCTTCCCCTCGTGCGCGGGTCAGGTGGAACATCTGAGCTGGACAGGAGACGCCACGTCTCTGTGCCATTGAGCCCCACCATGCTCTGTCGACCGGCGGAGTGGGACAGAGGTGGGCCTGTGGGGGCACCCACACCGTATCCAGAAACGGCCAGGAAGCGGTGTGGGGTGCAGATGGGCCTCTGGGGTGCACACGCTGTATCTAGGAATCAGGAGTGGGTGCAGACGGGCCCGTGGGGCACCCACTCCGTATCCAGAAATGGCCAGGAAGTGGGAGTGGGGTGCAGATGGGCCTGTGGGGCACCCACACCATATCCAGGAAGCGGGAGTAAGGTGCAGATGGGCCTGTGGGGCACCCACACCATATCCAGAAATGGCCAGGAAGTGGAGGTGGGGTGCAGATGGGCCTATGGGGCACACACACCATATCCAGAAATGGCCAGGAAGCGGGAATGGGGTGCAGATGGGCCTGTGGGGCACACACACCATATCTAGGAAGCAGGAGTGGGGTGCAGGTGGGCCTGTGGGGCAAACACACCATAT
>NW_004444049.1:1312424-1326774 GCF_000243295.1 Trichechus manatus latirostris | reverse complement strand
TATCTAGGAAGCAGGAGTGGGGTGCAGATGGGCCTGTGGGGCACCCACATCATGTCCAGAAATGGCCGGGAAGTGGCGTTGGGGTGCAGACTAGCTTGCAGGAAGAGGATGCACACAGTTTGTGGCGTCACTGTGTCGTTGCCACAGACATCCTGGGCGCTGAGATAGGGGACGTGATGGGAATGGTTACTTTGGGATTCTACAAAAAGTCTCTGGTCGCTGTCGGGAGAGCCAACAGGCAGACAGAAGCTCTGTGTCAGGACCGTGAAAGGGTCGCGCAGGAAGCAGCCTCTCCCACCCGAGAGAGCCCTGCCCTCACTGGCCTGTGGGGAGCTGAAGCAAAGAGAGATCTGTTGCAGAAACTGGGCCCCATACTCGGGCTGGAAAAATTGTACGTCAGGGAAAAGAGCTAATGCTCAGCAAGGAGGAGCTGGGTAAACGACCCATGTCGCTTCTGGCTTCTCTGCTGCAGCTGCTCAGACTACATCCTCTGCCGCCTGGGCCTCCTTCAGCCTCCAGCTCAGGCACTTCTGGGCCAGGACGCTTCCTGCGGAGCCTCCCCTCCCGCCTGCCCAGCGAGGGCGTGGCTGCCCCTCCTTGTGCCGGCTCCTTACCCTCGCATCCGTGTCACCAACCAGCCACATCACTCTGCACTGTCCATTGTTTGAGACTGGTAGTGCAATGGTTAAGCGCTCAGCTGCTAATTGAAAGGTTGGCGGTTTGAACCCACCAGCTGCTCCTCAGGAGAAGAGACCTGGCAATCTACTCCCATAAAGATCACAGCCTGGGAAACCTTGTGGAGCAATTCTGCTCTGTCACATGGGGTCACCAGGAGTTGGAATCCACTTGATGGCACCCACCAGCATTCAGTGACATTAGTTACGTTCACCGTGTTGAAAGTAAGGAACCCTGGTGGTGCAGTGGTTAAATGCTTGGTTGCTAACCAAAAGGTTGGTGGTTTGAATCCACCCAGTGGCTCCATGGGAGAAAAGACCTGGCAATCTGCTCCAGTAAAGATTGCAGCCTAGAAAATCCTATGGGACAGTTCTGCTCTGTCACATGGGGTCATTATGAGTTGGAATCGACTCGATGGACTTGCTGAGGGCAGAGGATCACTGTCCCCACCTTGTGCCTGGCCTGGCACAGTGCAGGTGCCCAGGGAGTGCCTAGAGCCAGGCTCCCCAGGATGCCTTACAGGACCCACAGGCCTGGAAATGCCCTTGCCTCTCCAGCCAGGCGAAGCTGCATCCTTACCCCCAACTGATCAACCCAGCGAGGGTGCTGCTGGTGCTCAGTGCCTCCTGCCCCGTCCCTCCCCACTACCCGGCACGTGCTTGGGAAAAAGACCAGCTGTCTACTCACTGAGCATGACCAGACAACTCGGGTGTCAAAAATACGCATGATTCCGAACCAAAAGATAAACAGCTTACATTACATAGCACTTCTCCTCTCCAGGAATTGAAAAATATTGGAGATCTGTGTGTTCAGACAGAACAAGGAAAGGTGTGTGTCCAGGTTGTATCCTTTCACCATACTTAACTCTGTCTGCTGAGCAAGTAATCCAAGAAGCTGGACTCTATGAAGAAGAACAGGGCATCAGGATTGGAGGAAGACTCATTAAGAACCTGCAGTATGCAGACGACACAACCTTGCTTGCTGAAAGCATAGAGGACTTGAAGCACTTACTGATGAAGATCAAAGACCACAGCCTTCAGTATGGATTACACCTCAACATAAAACAAAAATCCTTACAGCTGGACCAATAAGCAACATTATGAGAAATGGAGAAGAGATTTGAAGTTGTCAAGGATTTCATTTTACTTGGATCCACAGTCAACACCCTTGGAAGCAGCAGTCAAGAAATCAAAAGACGCATTGCATTGGGCAAATCTGCTGCAGAAGACCTTTTTGAAAGTATTGCACAGCAAAGGTGTCACTTTGAGGACTGAGGTGCGCCTCATCCAAGCCGTGATATTTTTAGTCAGTCACCTCATATGCATACGAAAGCCGGACAGTGAATAAGGGAGACCAAAGAAGAATTGATGCCTTTGAATTATGGTGTTGGCGAAGAATATTGAATATACCATGGACTGCCAGAAGAATGAACAAATCTGTTTGGGAAGAAGAACAGCCAGAATGCTTCTTAGAAGCAAGGATGGCAAGACTTCATCTCACATACTTTGTACATGTTGTCAGAAGGGACCAGTCCCTGAAGAAGGACATCATGCGGGGTAAAGTAGAGGGTCAGCGAAAAAGAGGAAGACCTTCAGGGAGATGGATTGGACACAGCGGCTGCAGCAGTGGGCTCAAGTATAACAATTGTGAGGATGGTGCAGGCCTGGGCAGTGTTTCGTTCTGTTGAACGTAGAGTCGGCTGTGAGTCGGAACCTACTCAGTGGCAGTTAGCAACAGCAGTGTGTTAAGAATGAGCCCTGGTTGCACAGTGGTTAAGCACTCAGCCACTAACTGAAAGGTTGTTGGTTTGAACCCACCCAGTGGTCCCACAGGAGAAAGACCTAGTGATCTGCTTCTGTAAGGACTGCAGCCTAGGAAACCCTATGGGGCTGTTCTGCTCTGTCACGTGGGGTCCAGTGAGTTGGAATCGACTCGGCGGCACACACCATGTGTTGTTAGAGACTTCAGGGATGGAACAGCGGGGCTGGCAAGCACATGCTTGTGTGTGGAGCGTGGACCGGGGGGAAGGGGAGGTTGGGCATCTCATGGACGCTGTCGTCAGAGCACGCGCGCCCGTGGTCCGGAGTGAGAGGTGGTGTGGCCGTGGTGCGGGCCCCCGTCCTCCTCTCGGCAGTGGGCTAGGAGCAGCATTTGTGCTTTGAGGCTTCGGGATCCCCCTGCGCTGCCCTGTGCTGACTGTCTAATAAATGAGATCTTGTCAATGTGGCAATGTGTGATCTGAGGCTATTTTTGGAATAAATCAGTTCCAGTCAAAGACTTGGCGAAATTGCCCAGCTGTCTCTGTGGCTGTATTTTTAGAAGAATGGTTTTCTTACACCTTCTCTGATTCCCGGTCAGGCTAAAGGGTCCCTTTGGTACGGCTACCTCTCGATGTGGCCTGCTTGATGTTTTTGGGTGTGCGCCGAGGGCGCGGCTTTGGGCAAGACCCTGGCGGCTGCGGCTGGCCGTCCCTCCACTGAGGCTCAGAGCCTGCGGTTGACACGGATGGGTAGCGGTGGACATCAGAGCCAGTGTGGGAAGAAGGGGAGGTGACACAGCTCAAAGTGGAGAGGGAAATCTGCTGTGTCGCTGAGTTGTGGGAAGACCCGGCGTCCTCGGAGCTGCCTGCTGACTCTCAGGAACCGTGAACCCAGTAGTTCCCTGAAGTTCTAAGAAACACACGAAGGACATTAGTGGTGCAAGCGTCCCTCAGGGTCCGGGGCAGCTACAGCTGGGCCTTCCCAGTGGGGGTGAGTCCCTGGGGAGGGACAAATGATTTGACACCCACTGGTCTCTGTGGCCCGCGTGAAGTCCGTGTCCACACAGGAGTCCCTGGCCGCTCCCCACCCTGCAGGGAGCCTGGGCCGTGCCCTGCCCAAGGATGGGGAGCTGGTGAGGCCACAGACAGCCCGGTAGATGCTTGGGGACAGGAAATACTTCAGGTGTCCTGTGCCCCAGGGCCTCTGTCACAGCTACTCTGGTGGAATGGGAAGAGAAGGCAGAGACGAGGTGACATGAGCCAGGGCATCTGTGCTCCAGGGATCTTCAGTTCCTAAACCAGGGGCCCCTGGGTTTGGCTCTTGGGCTGTGCCCCCTGCAGTGGGAAGCCCTAGGTTCTCCTCTGGTTTTGCAGCTTGGCACAGGTGTGACCTTGATGGTGTCTGGGCCTGCGTCCCTGTTGGACAGATGGGGGCGACGGTGTGCTAGGGGCTCTAGAGGGAGCCCAGGTCTGTGGAAGGTCCCGGCTTTGGGCCTGACCAGGTGTGTGCTCGGCAGACGCTGAGTCTGGATCTGTACTGCAAGGAAAGCATATGTGTTTCTATTTCAGTCTGTTAGCAAAGCGTCCTTGACCTGCTTCTTGGGTCACGAGGTCTGAAAACACTCACTTTAATGAGAGTAACTGTATCGCCCTGCATCGTCGGGTGAATGGATTCTATGTACTGTGTTGCAGGGAGCTGAGTCCCTGGTGTCTGGACATCTGTGGGCTGCGTGCTCCTTTCTCCACCCCTAATTGTGTTAGAAGCCCCACCTGTGGCCGGGCTCTTGGTGGTGTCTGGGAGCCCTGGGCTCAGACACCTGGGAGCCCTGCACCAGGGCTGTTGACAGCTAAAGGCGTGGCACTGTGGTCCTCCCCGATCAGAGCCCTGGTACAGACGCTCACGGGCAGCGTGTTTAACAGATGGACTTGCGCCCACAGGAGGCGTGGACTCCCCCGCTCAGTTCCGCCCTGGGGGGATCGGATGTGGTGGTGTTTTCGGGCCAGGCTTGTAACGTTTGATTTGAAACCTCTTCCAGTCAGCTGTTGGCCACGAGTATCAGTCAAAACTCTCCAAGCACTGCTCGCAAGTCGACTCAGTCCGGGGTTTTGGAGGCAAGTTTGGTGTTCAGGTGGACAGAGTTGATCAGGTGAGTGCCGGGCGCTGGGTGCCGGGTCGGGCCGGGTGGTACGCCGTCCAGAGCAGAGCGTGTCTGCAGAGAAGACACTGCTGGCCGGTGACTGCTGGGTGGGGGTGGGCGGGGCTGCACACAAGCACTCAGGGCCCCTCCCACTCCTGAGCCGCTCAGATTATCTATAGGCTGAAGAAGCAAGAAAGCCCTGGTGGCTCAGTAGTTGAGCGCTCGGCTGCTAACCAAGAGGTCGGCGGTTTGAACCTGCCAGCCACCGTTGGGACAAAGATGTGGCAGTCTGCTCCCCGTAAAGATGACAGCGTCGGTAACCCTATGGGGCAGCTCTGCTCTGTATCTGTAGGGTCACTGAGTTGGGCTGAAGAAGCGCCGCTGCCGTTCTTGTTACCAGCGTTAGCGTCGTTCTTGGGGAAGCTTATGTGAGAAGCGAGTGGCTGTGGGAGCGGTGGGGAATTGTTACATGTTAGAGCTGTGTGGCTACAGTAAACCCGCTGAGCTCGCTCTGCGGCCGCAGCACGCTGGAGGGACAGGACGGGGGAAGACAGGCTGGCCACAGATGCCACGTGGCCTGTGCAGCGCACCTGGCTACGTCTGACAGTTTATGGCGTGTGAATTCAGAACATCACATCTCGTGACATTGATTTGACCTGCATTAGGCTTAGAAGATCAGTCGTCAAAAATAACATGGTTTGTGTTTTTGAAGATTTCACACATACTGTGAGATCAGAGTACTTGCTCTGGAAGCGTTTAAGAACGCATTGTTCTCTTTTTGTTTTTTTACATCCCAGTCTGCTGTAGGCTTTGAATACCAGGGAAGAACAGAGAAGCACGCCTCCCAGAAAGGTGAGATGTAGAAGACAGACAGACAGCCCAGAGTCAGCCTGGCTTTGATGCTGCCACTGGATGCTGCGTGTGCTCTGAGCGGGAGGGGCCGTCCCCCAGGGAGAACTCTGCCTCCTGCACCGAGTTTTCTGGGTTATCTGACGTTGTAGGATGCGCGTTTCCCGATAAGCAGCACGCGGGGTACCCTGGCCGACTCTGTGCTGGCATCTGACGTGATCGGTGCCTCCCGTCTCCCCTTCAGTTAAACAGCCCGCCAGAAGTCACCTCTCTGACTGCTGGCCGAACGCTGACGCTCCCCCTCGAGATAGGAGCCAGAGTGGTTCAATTGTTTCCGTGGCGCGCGTGCGGGCGTCAGCAGCGCGTCGCGTCTTCTGTTGTTGGTGACTGTTCCCTATTTAGTCCTGGTCTGTAAAGCCTTTTTAAAAAACAAAAGCGTGTCACCTCCCCAAAGCGCTCTGTGTTATTTGCAAGCCTGTTTAATTCCCTCCCTTGTGTGTCGTCAGATAATCTGGGCCCTGAGCGCTCAGTGCGTGAGCACTTCAGGTTTCAGCTGAGCTTGGCGTTTCCACGTTGGAAGAGTAAGGCCTTTTCTGTAGTGTTTTCACCGTATAGCTTTCCTTGTACTCTGACCTAGATCTGAACAGTTAATTTTTAAAGGGGGGATGCGGCTTCATTTCTGCCAAAATGAAAGAACTGCCCTCTAACAGTTGAATGAGATCAGAGTCCGCTAGGCACATGTTATGGGCGAAAGACCTGGCGATCTGCTTCTGTAGAGGTTGCCGCCTAGGAGACCCGATGGGGCAGTTCTCCTCTGTCACATAGGGTCATTGAGTCGGAATCAGCTTGCCAGCAGACAACAACAGACACGCGTTGTCGCATGTGTCCCGTGTCACTCTTAGGTTACACTGGGTCTTGAGCTCCTTGTGAGTTGTAACCCCCAGACGTTTTGCTTTGCTTTGCTTAAAAATAGCCACACACTAGCTTATCGTCAGGCTTACACACCGACTACTCCCTTGCCTCCTAGACTACTCGAGTGGCTTCGGCGGCAAGTACGGCGTGCAGGCGGACCGCGTGGACAAGAGCGCCGTGGGCTTCGACTACCAGGGCAAGACGGAGAAACACGAGTCTCAGAGAGGTGCGTTGTCCCCGACGGCGTCTTCTCAGCCCACAGCAGGATGGGAGACTCTTAACTAAGGTCCTTTTCCCTTTTCTCCTTCCCTTTCCTCCCCCGAGAGAGGAGCGTGGGGTGTGCCTTTCCTGTCTTTTCTCTGGCGTTTACGAACAGAAACGCTCATCAGGGAGTCCCCCCCATACAAAGTGGGTTCCATCATATGTACTGTTCCCTGATTCTTTTTTGTAAACGGAAAATGTTCTGCTGGGCTTTTTGCATAGGTCGATTGGCCTTTGTTTTGGTAGCTGCTGAGTGCTCCACTGTATGAAATACCGTAGCTTACTTGACCGTTCCTCTTTTGAACGCAGACACTTAGGTTACTTGTAATTTTTTATGTTAAAAATCAGCTGCAGTGAATGTTCTTGTATCTTAAACACATGAATGATTACGCAAAAGAATAAATTCCTAGAAATGGAATTGCTGGGTCAAGGGATATCGATGACCAAACAACCAGTTGCCATCAGGTTGACTCTGGCTCACGGCAGACCCCCTGTGTGACAGAGCAGAACTGTGCTCCACAGGCCTTTAATGGCTGATTTTTTGGAATTACAGGTCGTCCCTGACTTACTACGTATTCAAGTTATGCCGAACCGCACGTAACAGCCATCTTTTTTTTTCCCCTACATCTTACTTTCAGTATTAGGTACTACGTACAGTGTTGCAATTCATAATTTGCTGATGTTATCATTCTCAGATGTTCACTTTAGATGTTCAGAGATCAGGTTTATAAAGATATACTGATAATAAAAGGCAATAATAATAAAAACTAGAAAAAGGTATTCGACTTAGGACCAATTTTCAGTGGACCAGAACCCCATCGTAAGTCGGGGACTACCTGTAGATCACCAGGCCACCTTCTGAGGCACCTCTCCATGGACTCCCCGCCGTTTGGTTAGCAGAGGAGTGTGTTAGCCACCTGTACCACTCAGGGACTCGCGAGATTTGGACAGATACTGCCAAATTGTCCTTAGAAGCACTGTTTTCCCTTCACCATTGCATACCCTGTAATTAATCCACCAGGGAAGTCCCTTTCCCAGGGAGGTCATCTTAGCGATGAGTGCACCATTGCCAAGGGCACGAACGCTTGGTTCCTTTGTGTCGTTTGTCCTGTTTGGCATACGCCTTTAAATTTTACAAAGAATTGCCAACACCTAAAAACAGCTCTCTCATAGAAAAAAATCCAGATTTCTTAAAAATCAAGTGAACCATCAAAGTTCTGGCCACCCCGGCCCGCCTTTCCCCATGGAAATGATGGTGGGACTGGGTGGCACCACTGCCTTCTCGGGGTGTCCACACTTCTGGTCCTGCCCTGCCTGCCGGCCTCCCTGGGGCCGCCATCTTGGAATTGGAGTTTGCAGCCTGGGCCTGCTTCACCGGCTTGCTTTACGTTCTGGCTTCTCTCTCTACCTCGAGCAGAACATTACTCTGTGCAGTGTAGTGCTGTTAATCAGGACTGACTGGTAAATCCTGTCCAGTGCTTCTCAAACTCTGTCCACGTGGCCCGGGGCAAACATCAGGTCTCCTGGAGCCTCAGGCTTTGCTTGAGTGTTGGTTTCTACATTCTCTTCTGTTAATATATCCCAGATTGATACACCCGCTGGCAAAAAAGTAATGTTTAAGATGAGTTAGCTCTGAGTAGAACTGATGTTTCTAGAAGCTGCTCCATATCAACCCTGTTTCTTTGACAGTCCTCCGCAGCACACCTCTGCTTTCTCCAGTTGGTGGAGCAGGGGGACCTGGCCAGAGCCTGCTGCTGGGGCTTACCCTGATCTTACAGCCTCATCGTAAAGAGATGGTTTTTCATGCTGTGTTTTGGAAAGAAGAAAAGAAGCTATCGCTGTAGTTACTGCCGTTGGTCTTTATCCTGTCCCATGTTAAGTAGCGCCTTTAGCTATTTCCCGTATTACTCAGAGACCCTACAGTGAGCCCAGGGGAGTTCTGGTGTGTTTAATTCATTTAGCTGAGGGATGAGAGTACTTGCTTCAAGACTTCTAAGATCCGCAGCCCGTCCGTTGGTTTTGTTGCTGGTGTGTAAACAGTGTTTTTCATGTTTGTAGATTATTCCAAAGGCTTTGGTGGCAAATACGGGATCGACAAGGACAAAGTGGACAAAAGTGCCGTCGGCTTCGAGTACCAAGGCAAAACTGAGAAGCACGAGTCGCAGAGAGGTACCTTCTCTTTCGTCCTCTTCTCTATCCAGCAGCTATTTGTGTGACTTTGGGGGTGCCCCGAACAGACAAGGGCAAATGACCTTACCAACAGAGCCTTAGAGTAGATGCCTGTCTTTCACGAGATAGTCTGCTTTAAAACAACCAATCAAAAAAACACACGGCTGCAAAATTAAAAAGTCAAATGTTGACACTTTCGGGGGGCTGTAAGACTCCGCCAGCCTTGCCTGTCATACCGGCCCTGCGTTGCAAGTTTGTGTCTGTGCCGATGGGCCCTGTGAGCACTGTTGGAAGCTGCATGTGTCTGCGCTTCTGACGTGGGCTCCAGTCTCTGTCCGTCTGACCTCTGAGCGATTGTAGGTGGCCTTCGGGTAATCCCAAGGAGGCCCTCTTAATGGACGTTACCAGAGGTCTCACCAAGGTCTGGAGAGAAAAGGGTGCATCTAGCAGATTGTGTCTGTTTGACTGCATTGCAGACATACTTTCTGCCCATCACACCGGCTGCCCGTTAATACTAGTTTGTGGTCTTTCGTTGCATGTATAGACTATGTGAAAGGGTTTGGAGGAAAATTTGGTGTGCAGACAGACAGACAAGATAGATGTGCCCTTGGCTGGGATCACCAGGAGAAGTTGCAGCTGCACGAGTCCCAAAAAGGTACCCTCACTGACTGCGCGCCGGGGCTTGCGCCCCCGTTTTCCTCTCCTCTCGTTCGTGGGTCAGTTAATGTGTTCCTGCCCTACTTCTGTATTACTCCCTCATCTCTGTTGGAAGTGTCCTGTGCCTCCCACCATTTGGAACAAACTCTCTAGCTAGTGTAGTGACTAGCCTGTCCCCGTCTTGCCCGGGAGCTGCAGATCCGTAGGGAACCGTGTTTGCACGTGGACGCACGTTTAGGAAGCACCCGTCCTTGCCAGTGGCACTCCCGGGAAAGCTGTTTTCTGCTCTCAGGTTACAGCAGAGAGCGCAGCACTGTTCCCAGCCCGGGAATTCTTGTTTTCAGAGTGCCCTGCTGAAGGACGTACTTCCTTTCTAACCGGCAGTGTTTTTTTTTAATCCAACGGGAACCCCATCCCTGGACAGAGTAGACTGAGGGGAGGGAAAGCCTGACTTGAATGTGAAACAGACTCAGGTGGAGGAGCAGGCAGAGGAGCAGGCAGTGGGGAGAATCCTCGTTGCTGTGTTTGTAACGTGTCTCCTTCTTCACGCACACAGACACGCGCGCTCTCGTCTGCAGCGTGGGTAGGACCCTCGATGTCAACCTCAGAGCATGGAGTGGCTTTCCCAGATTAGTTACAGTAGAATCGTTAGCCTGTTTTTAAGTCTTGCCTGCAGTGTTGAGGTCTGGAGTGTTCTTTAACCTCTTGAGGCATCCTGTGACTGTTGAAGAGACTGGCGTGGGACAGTGAGTCCCTGAGCTCGGCAGCTTTTGCTTCCTCTCAGCGACGTGTGTGGTGATGGCGTGTGCTCACCCAACTCTAACCCCACTTGTGTTTCCTCTCTCGGTTGTTTTCTCCACCGGCGCCTGCGGATTTCCAGATTATAAGACTGGTTTCGGAGGCAAATTTGGTGTTCAGTCCGAGAGACAGGACTCCTCTGCTGTGGGGTTTGATTACAAGGAGAAACTGGCCAAGCACGAGTCCCAGCAAGGCACAGTCGCACCCAGCCTCCCCCGACCCCCTCAGGGCAGCAACTGTAGCGCAGACATCAGGTCTGAGCGTCGCTGCCTGCAGCACAGTCTTCACGAGGCACCCAGCAGTCGGGCCCTGGGGGCGGGTGGGGACTTTTCAACGCAGCTGTGTGCTGGAGCCGTGTTAACTTGGAGCCGTACCCTGCTTTCTGCTCCCCCAACTCATGTTTTTTAAAATACCTTTTGGGGTTTGTGTTTCATGTGGTGTGGTGGGGCTGCAGGTCGCGGCCCTCTACACCGAGCCATGTCTGGGGCTGGGATGGTGTGTCTGCGGTCTCCCCGCAGCCCCGTGTGTGGGCCGCCTTCCTGTTCCCACCGCCACTTGAGTAAGCAGCCTCACGGCCCTCAACTTGCGGAGAAAGGCGTGCGGTTAAAGCAAACCAGCGACCTCAGGCCAGAGGCTGGGGAACACCTGTGGTTTTCGTGTGGCATTTGTGCTGGTCTGTTAATGGCCGGGGACGGAGCGGTTTTTGTTTTGTTTGGTTTTGATGACATCATCTTCACCCAAAGCCAAAACAGTACATCCACAGAACTGAAAAAGAGACGTTTCTCTGTGTACATACTGGTGCTTGAACAGCAAACTAGTTTTTTCTTAGACGGTTATTTCATTACCTTCAGTACCAGGCTTCATTATTAGAATCTGGACACACGATTGGGAAGATGGTCATCTCCTGGCTCCACAGAGCAGAGTTAAGGCTTTGTGTCCCTGAGTGCTAAGAGATTAGGAGCCCTGGTGGTACAGTGGTTAAGCACTCAGCTGCTAACCAGAAGGTGGGCAGTTGGAACCCATCAGCAGCTCCGCGGGAGACGAGACCTGGCGATCTGCTCCCGTAAAGATTACAGCCAAGAAAACCCTCTGGGGCAGTTGTCCTCTGTCGTGGGGGTGGCTGTTAGTCAGAATCGCCTCGGCCCCCAGCAGTGGCAAGTGCTAGTAGGCATGCCTGACGGTGCTGAGGGCGGACAGGTGAATGCACCCCAGGGTGCTCCGGCACACCGCATGGAGTGACCGCTGGGCTGACGTGGCTGTGATCCTGCACGACCGTGACTCTCCGTGGCTCTGTGTTGCTGCAGCATACGTGTCTGGCTGCTAGCATTTACACGTGGCATTTTTTTTCTTTCAAAAAGTAAGAGAAAAAGCTGCCTGGGGACTCCGTTCAGTGCTTGGTAGAGCAGAGCACGCGGAGTGGCGGCGCCAGGCGACCGCTGGGTGTGGAAGACTGTGCTGCTGGGCGCTGCGCCACACAGGCCTGTTCTGTGGCCCCCGCCCGCCCGCGCCTTCCTTGCCTTCCCTGGGGAAGGCGGAAAGCATGCGCGCCTGTCTCTGCTCCCCCGCCTGTGTTCCCGACACTGAGGTTAGATACCCAGCCTGCTTCACGAGGACGGCCCCACGAGGAGCCCTCTGCCCGCCCTTCTCTTCTGGTGCTGGCGCGTTTTCCCGGGCTCTGCCTGCGTCTGTCGCATGCCTCTGCTGTCAGTGCTGAGCGCGGCCTTGGCCTAAAACCAGTGTTGTGTGCCCCCTTCCAGATTACTCCAAAGGATTTGGTGGAAAATATGGAGTGCAGAGGGACCGGATGGACAAGGTAAGGGTTTCACACCTGGCACTGTGTTTCCTGCTGCTGATCAGTAACCGTTGCCACTGCGTTGATTCCGACTCATGGTGACCTGTGCATGTCAGAGTAGAACTGTGTTCCATTGGTTTTTCAGTGGCTGATTTTTCAGAGGTAGATCACCAGGCCTTTCTTCCGAGGTGCCTCTGAGTGGACTTGAACCCCCGGCCGTTTGGTTAGCAGCGAGCACGTTAACTGTTTGCATCACCCAGGGGCTCCCTTTCCTGCTCGTAGGTTTGGTAATCTGGAGAGCCCTTGGGATAGACGTCAGTGTGGTCCCGTGGGCGTTCTCATGTGGCCTGTTTGTGCACGTTTCAAGTGAAGCGTCTGTCAGCCCCCTGGTGATGGTGACAGCTAACGCCTGAGCCAGGCTTCCCAGGTGTCAGGCCCTGCCCCGCCCTTACCCACGCCTTTTCCTCGTAGCAGTGTCCATCCCCGTCTGTCCCCATCAACAGCCGAGGCGCCTGAGGCCCAGACAGGGTCATTGCTCCGCCCACCACACCACATCCCACGGCCGGAGCCCAGCGTGGAGGTTAGAGCCAGGACGACAGCTTCTGGGATATGCAGCCGTGTGAATTTAAATTAATTAAGATGAAATGGTAAATTCAGCTCCTTGGTGGCACTAGGCACCTTTGAAGAGCCCAATGGCCACATGTGCCCGGTGGCTGCAGTGCTGGCCGGCACACATAGTGGAGCGTTTCTACCGTTGCTGAAATGCTTCCGGCTGGTGCTGGTCCACGGTCTGCGGGCCTCCCCCGTGCTGCCTCGAGGATGTTCTGGGGGAACAGCGCCGTTCTCCAGGGATTGCTTCATGTGACGTCTGCCCTGGGGTGGCGTCAGAGCCCGTGTTCCCACCCCAAGCTTGTTAGATGGTGGTTTTTCTAGCCTGTAGTCCAGTGAGGTAGGTCTGAGACTCACGTGTGGGCGTCTGGAGGTATCCAGGCAGACGGGCTGGGTGGCGGCTTCTGTCTCCGTGCAGTTCAGTCAGCCGTGTGAGGACACCAGGCCCAGCTGTGCTTGCCCACAGGGAGAGCCTCACAGTCTGTTGTCATTGGGCCCAGGAGAGTCCAGCGTGGGCCAGGGCTCCCAAGGCAGCATCCCAGGGGTGGAGGTTCAGGCCGAGGGTTGGGAAAGGCCCCCTGCCAAGTGAGGGTCTCAGGTCAGATTTGAAGGGTGAGCAGAGTTCATCTGGAACGATGGGGTCAGGAGACTGCAGAGCCGAGGAAACTGTGTGTGGTCGGGCGTGGGGGCCAGAGTCGCTCCCAACATGGAGAGAATCCTGTCGTGGCCGCGCTGCAGAGGGGTGAGGTGTGAGGGGCGCGAGGCTGCTGTCGGCCTATCTTGGAGAGCCCCACAGACCCTGTAAGATGCACGTTGTTAGGGGCGTTAGCAGCAGTCACGTGAGGGTTGAGCAGGAAGCGCCTCAGACAGATTCGCATCAGGAACCCCCTGCCCTCCGCTCACAGTGCGTGGTCCCTGAGGGGTGGGCCCGGGCACTTGGCCTCGGACAGGAGGTGGGAGGGCCTGGGGCAGGCGGAGAGGTATGGCTCCAAGTCAGGCCCGAGTCAGACTGCTTTGGTGGTCACAGGTCGGTTCAGCTGACATCCCGTGGCCCCTGCAAAACAAGGTGTCACCTCGGTGGTTAGAAACGCTGATGGTGGAGCCAGGTAGGGCCAAGTCCAGCACAACAGAAGGCTCCTAGGCTTCCTTGAAACACCGCGAGGCAGGGCTGGGGAGGGCCCCAGGAAGAGCAGACAGTCGATGCCTGATTGGGCAGATGCAGCTCTGCGTTTTTGTCCCCACACTGGCTCCTGTGATCGCCAGCCAGTTTGTAACAGCGTTCCCTTCTGCCTTGGTGACTGTGCAGAGTGGACAGGTGGGCAGGGGGTTGGGTCTGTGTAAGACCTGGGGAGGAGCTCTGGTGGTGCAGTGGTTAAGAGCTCGGCTGCTAACCGAAAGGTCGGCAGTTCAAATCCACCAGCCACTTCTTGGAAACTCTATGGGGCAGTTCTACTCTGTCCTATAGGGTCACCCTGAGTCGGAATCCAGTCGGCAAAGACCTGGGGAAGGCTGCCAACATGTTGATCAGGGAGAACCATCCCAGGGCGGGAAGGAAAAGGTGGTGTCCTGATGGTTCTCTTCCTGTCTTGGTAGACGGCGTCACCCTTTGAAGATGTGACGAAGGTGTCCTCCGCTTATCAGAAGACAGTCCCTGTTGAAGCTGGTAAGTCCCAGCAGACCCCAGAAATCACTGGGTGGTTTTTCCAGGAAAAGGCTGATGGAAAAGGAGAG
>NW_004444049.1:1309056-1310871 GCF_000243295.1 Trichechus manatus latirostris | reverse complement strand
CTGGAGGTGCGGGGGAGGCCTGTGTGCATGCTGTCCACGTGTGCGGTGTCTGCGTGTGCCGTCTGCATGCGTGCCGTCTGCGTGTGCTGTCTCCACCTGTGCCCTGTGCCCGCGTGCTCGGGTAGGGGCCCCCAGCACAGCGATCTGGACTTGGCCCTGAAGGCTCCCCTCTTAGGAGGGTAACTTGGAGCACGCACACGGATGCGTCTTCTGACCTCCAGCCACCAGGTACCTGGTGTGCTCTGGCCCAGCCTGGGACTTGGCGCCCCATCCTGGGGCTCTTGCCGCCTTGGAACTCTCTGTTGGCTCTTCACTCCACGGAGTCAGTCCAGACGTTGGCCTGGGGGTCTCTGTTGTCCCCTGTCACCTTTGGGAGCCTGCTGTTTCCCGGGTACAAGGTTGGGAATGCAGAATTCACTGGAGCAGCAGATCTGCTCTTTGCCAGAGCACTTGGTGCTGTGGCTTGGGACTGCTGCTTTTCCACGCGCTTCTCTATCCTGTCTTCAGCCCACAAGGTGGGGCAGGAGGGGAGGCGGGAAGCAGGTATGGACCCCACGATGGGGGCAGGAGGAGGGGACATGGTGTGGACCCCACGAGGGGAGCAGGAGGCGTGGACATTTTCCTTCCTGAAGCTTTCTGGGAGGGGCTGGGGCCTCCGGACTCCTGCCCTGGTCCCCCGCTGGATCACTTGGCTGGGCAGTCTGCAGCACAGCACTCTGCTTTCCCACAGCACCCCGCTTCCCCACAGCCGAGTGTTCTCACCTGAAAGCTGAGGTGGAATGCTCACTGCGATCTTTTTAAGGTGGCTGTGAAGTAGCTGACGCTGAAATAATGGATATGAATCTGTTTACTAGTCGTAAAGCTTTGTATAAAACTGTAGTCACGTCATCTTCAGATTCAGTGGCATGGGCTCTGAAAACCCCACCGAGGGAGGATGAGAACATTATTATAGGCAGGTAACGCTGGGGACCAAAGACAGCCACAAGGAAGCCTAATAAACGCCTCATTACGCGCAGCCAGGCTGGAGTCACAGCAAATACTGTTTTAGTGCAGTTCATCGTTCCTTAATCTGTTGTTATGAAGAATATATATGGAACAGCATTGGCCAGTTCAACTTTTTTTACACGTACAATTGAGTAACACCAAAACTCGGAACTTCTAAAAGTCTGTCTCCTTCACAGATTTTTAGTAGGTGCTTGTAGGTTAGTTTTGCTTTGTTTCAGAACACACGTGCAGACTTGCGCACACGCGTACCACACACGTGCACACGCAAACTAAAAGGCATCCCCCCTCATCTTTTTTTCTCAAATGATTGATGCCTTTCTCATTTTACGACGTTGACTTTTAACCCGTGCTGTCTGAGTCTGGTCGTCATCTTCCAGAAGGCACAGAATAATTTGGTTGCTTGAGAAGAAACAGGCATTAGGCAGTCATTACTTGGCTGTTCACCAAAAGGTGGGTGGTTCGAACCTGCTGAGCCAGCTCCATGGGAGAAGGACCTGGTGATCTGCTCATGCAGAGATTCCAGAACCCAAACCAAACATGTTGTCGAGGTGATTCTCACTCATAGAAACCCTGAAGGACAGGGTAGCACTGCCCCATAGGGTTTCCAAAGCTGTAATCTTTGTGGAGGCAGACCGCTACATCTTTTTCCCGCAGAGCAGCTGGTGGATTTGAACCGCTGACCTTTCCAGTTAGCATCCAAGCGCTTAACCACTGTGCCAGAGATGATTGTTGTTAGGTGCCGTCGAGTCAGTCCCAACTCATAGCGACCCCACGTATGACAGAACTAAACACTCCCGGTCCTGTGCCATT
>NW_004444049.1:1306834-1308085 GCF_000243295.1 Trichechus manatus latirostris | reverse complement strand
TGGTTGCAGTCACTGGTGGTGCTGTTGCGGTGCTGACAGCACGGCCCCACGTCCAGTGGCTTCTCCGGCAGTGGGATCGCTGTGGGCGCTGAGTCTGTCTGCAGTGAGCCTGCCTGACTCCACGGCCCCCTCTTCGGAGCACATGGGCCCTCATATCTTGTGCTTGATGGCGGCCCCAGTGTTTCTGCTTGTTCCTCTGGCAGCGTGCACCCAGTGTGGGCAGGTCTTCTTTCCTAGAGCGACTCGGTAACCTGATTGCTGCTTGGTTTTCAACTACAGGAGCAAGCCAGGGCCAAAAAGCAGACACCGCCCGTGTCCCCCACTTCTCAGCCGGCTGCAGAGGAGCCGCTTTCCAGCCCTGTGTATGAGGTGGGCGTTTTCCTTTGTTTATAAGCGCATCTCTGGCTCTTTGTCAAAGGCCAGGCTCCCTTCGCAGAGCAGGAGCCCCTCCAGGCTCAGGCCCCGTGTGGATGCCGAGGGTCACCCTCACTCTCTGCTCCGTCTCCATCTCGGGGACGAGTGAGTGTGTGTGAGAAACAGACATCCCTTCAGTCCCTGGCCCTTCATGCTCCGTGCCCGGGAGCGAGGCCCTGAGGGTGGCGCCCCTCTGGCTGGTGGCCACGCATGGGCCCACATTGGCTGTGTCCTTGGGAAAGCTGTCCCCAGGGCTTCCCGTGTGTGCAGGCGGCACTGTCCATCTTGGCCCTGTCCTTGTTCTCTGACCACGGAGGGCTGTCCACGCAGACCCTGGCCAGAAACGTTGGTGAAGGCCACCACTGGTCTCAAGTAGCCCGGCATGTTCGCCAGGGCTCAGGGTCACTGTGATTGTCAGCCAAGTGGCGTTTCGCCTCGGATCTCCGCACACGTGGTTGTGAGTGGCGCCCCTGACGTCTGTCCACAGGAGGGTTTGGTGACAGCTGTGCCCGTTGTCCGTGGCTGGGTGTGGGGGCCCCGTCACGGGCAGTGAGGCTGCCTGGCCTTGGGGTTTGGGACCGGAAAAGAGAAATCCAGTGAAACCTACGCTTCAGCCCACAGGAAGCGCATGGCAGGGTTGCGGGTGCTCGTAGGTGCTGCTGACCTTAGTTACTACAGGACCCGGAAGTGGGGGGGCTGGATTCTTTGGGAGGAAATGGCTCATGTGGCCTTCTGGTCACACTCTGCTGTGATGAGGTCTCTGCGCTGTCAGTGGTGTGGCCCTCGCGCCCCTGGATCCCACATCTTTCCCCCGGGTCCTGGCTGTGATGAGGTCTC
>NW_004444049.1:1296866-1305679 GCF_000243295.1 Trichechus manatus latirostris | reverse complement strand
GAATCTTAGAGCTACTTTAGTTACCCAGCCTGTTGCCATTGGGTTGATTCCGACTCCCAGTGACCCTGTAGGACAGAGAGAACTGCCCCATAGGGTTTCCAAGGAGTGGCTGGTGGGTTCAAATTGCCAACCTTTTGGTTAGCAGCCGAGCTCTTAACCACTGTGCCACCAGGGCTCCACTTCAGCTACACGAACCCTCCAACTGGCCGTGTTTTATTTTAGGCATCCCTTCAGTGTAGACACATCTGACCCAGCTCCTGCTGCACGGGAATGGTGGGAGCTGGTGTCAGGTACTCTGGCTGGGGGACCCTATCACGAGCTTCAGGTCCCCCCCCGAGTGGGGCAGGCCGTATCTGATGAGCTCGTCGTGGCCTGGCCTTCCCTGAAAGGGCCGAGCGGTCTGCACTCTAGAGTTAGACTCTGGAAACAGTCTCACAGCACCCTCAAGGGCAGCAGACTCACTGCAGGTGGCAGGGCTGGGGGTCCACGGCCTCACTCCCGAGAAGGAGGTGTTCTTTTGTCTTTCAGGAGGTGCCTGCCAGCCCCCCAGTTCCCAGCACTCACTGGGACGTTTCTCTGCCAGCCACCCCCACCCCAAACCTCAGGAGGTGTTGTGTAAAAAACACTGCAGTGGGCTTGTACATTTTAAGACAGTAGGTCTTTGCTCAGATGTCCCCGTGGTTTATTTTCAGAGGAAAACACCTACGACGAATATGAAAATGACCTCGGCATCACAGCTATCGCTCTCTACGATTACCAGGCTGGTGAGTCGCCCACAGCTGTGCTTGGCCACGGGGTGGGGGTGGGGGGGCAGGGGCTTGACAAATGTTCCTGACTTTACAGTCATTTTCCAATCATTCTTGTCTTAAGAGTGTTTTTACAGTTATTACAATTTTAAAAAATAATTTGAAATAATGTCAGTTACAGAAGTTGCATATAGTATCAAGAACTCTTGTATTTCCTTCATCCAGATTCCTCCTCTCTCCCTGTCTCCCTACACACCACACACGTACACATGTGAACACGTGCATACATGTACACGTGTGTGTATGCAGGTACACACGTATACGCACACACATGCGCACGTGTCCACACATCCCTTTCTTTGCCATCAGTCTTTCTTTGAACATTGAGGCAGGCAACTGCAGAGACCCCCCCAGCACCCTAAGTGCTCCAGTGTGACTCCCCCAGAAGTGGGGACACTGCCTAGCCTGACCCCACTCCACCCTCCAAGTCAGAAAGTCCCCTCAGGAGCATGCGGCGCCCACAGACCCTTCCACGCTGACCCCCTAGCCCCTCCTAGGCGGTTCCTGCATGATGTTGTCGGGTCTGCAGCCACCGCCCAGTCTTTGCTGCCCTGTAGAGGGCAGCCTGGTGTCCTGGGGGTGGCCCTCCAGGTAGGAAGGCCACACGGTGCGGGCCTCTGTGGTTCACACCGCGGCACACAACGCCTGCCTGATCCTGCTGTGATGTCCACCACGGCCACCGAGCGGTCCCCACGTCTCCCTGGCTGTGTGTGAGTGGTTGGTGGAGTGACACATAGAGCCTGCCGAGGCCTGTTCCTCATCACCACAGCCTCCTCTGATGGGCTGGCTCCCCGTCTCTATCCTTCCTGCTCAGCGAGGGGCCTTCCCTCCGCCATTCACCCACTTACACATACATGCGTGTCGTTGTTAGATGCCACTGAGTCAATTCTGACTCGTATCGACCCCATGTGACAGAGTAAAACTGCCCTATAGGGTTTTCTAGGTTGTAATCTTCATGACTGGGTCAGGGGAGCCCTGGTGGTGCAGTGGTTAAGAGCTACGGCTGCTAACCAAGAGGTCGGCAGTTTGCATCCACCAGCCGCTCCTCGGAAGCCCCGTGGAGCAGTTCTGCTCTGTCCTGTAGGGTCGCTGGGAGTCGGAACGGACTCGACAGCAGCAGGTTTGGTTTGGGTTTCGATTTTTAATCTTCACAGGAGCAGATCACTGGGTCTTTCTCCTGCAGAGCCGCGGGGTGGGTTTGAACCGCCAGCCTTTCAGTCAGCAGCTGAGCACTTAACTGCTGTGTCATCAGGGCTGCGTCGGGGTTCTGTGAGGCGTGTGTGTTTTTTAGAAAGCCATGAGTTAATGCGGAAACTTCCCACTCCAGTCCATCACCGTGGGTTCTTTCTAGGCTTCTCCACCTCCCGTAGTCACAGCGCTTTCTCCAGCCCAAGAAGCCTGCTTTTCCAGGTTTACTAGTTTGCTCCCAACCGCTCAACCACTCCAGCTGTCCCTCCACTCCCTGCCCCCGACGACATCCTCAGGGACCACGGGCGAGCTGCCAGTGACAGGGACTCAGACACGCCTGCCAGGACTTGTCCCTGCTGGGAAGGGGAGGGAAGGTTAGGTGGGAAAGGGAGGCTTGCGATGTAAATGTTTCTTGAAGGAGTCAGCCTGGTTTGGGATCTGTGTGCTGTCTTGAAGGGCTCCGCTCAGCCTCTGCAAGCACCCAGTCTGTGTTCAGAGATGCGGGCCTTCGGTGAGCAGTGAAAAAGTGAAGCCTTCCACCGAGGCCCGGGCCGCCACGGGAGGGGCTCGCTGCACACTGGGCTGCTTCCGGGGGCCTGGCCTTTCTTGTCCTTTCCAGTAGAAGCGGAGAACGGTTTCCTTTTAACTTCCCTTTATTCATGCTCTCTCCCTAGCTGGCGACGATGAGATCTCGTTCGACCCCGATGACATCATCACCAACATCGAGATGATTGACGACGGCTGGTGGCGCGGGGTGTGCAAAGGCCGGTACGGGCTCTTCCCGGCCAACTACGTGGAGCTGCGGCAGTAGACGTGGCGGGTGCAGCCTCGCTGCCTTACGCCTGCCGCCGCCGCGGCTTCCACACTAGGAGTCATGCCTTTCGTTTTCCGTTTTTGTTTTTTGGGAGGTGAGGACGGGGATATACATATTGCCTTTATATTTAATACTTTCGCTGATGCTTTTGAAAATGTTTATGCCACAGAATTTGCTAATATATTGTAATCATGTTCCTTAGGAAGACTTGGGTAATTGTTTTTATGCATTCAAGGTATTTTCTTTTGCCAAAATGACTGTCCCATGAAGCCATTTCAAGGAACTTAATCTCTTGAGGCACGTAGTACGGCATGTTGACCTTGTGCCCGGTCGTGAGGGGTCGGATGCCCACGGCAGACACAGCGCTCTCCTTAAACGTTGGGCCTCCCGGTCGCCTCCCGGGTCAGGGAGTGTCGGGTGGCTCAGTGTTTCCCAAACTTAGAATCGAGGTACAGAGTGAGGAAGTGCGGTAGCTTTCATATCTGATGGGAAGCCTTTTCATGACGTGAAGCCCACAGTACTGATGAGTTTGGGGTCTCTGCCCCCTTCTACCCTGAGCAAAAACCCCAGTCTTTCTCCTGGGCCCCCCTTTGTGGCTGCCCTGACGCCTGGGACTACGTGTCTCTGAGTTCTCCAGCTCTGCACCCACAGCTCAGGGCCCTGGGGTTGTGATCAGCTGAAGGACCGTCAGGCAGCCTGTCAGTCAGGTGCGTCTCCCTGGTGGCCGGGGCGAGTCAGCCCACCGCAGCCGGGCTGGTACCTGCGGTGGTGGAAAGTGGGCTGCAGGAGGCCGAGCCTTCTCTGCCATAAACCGACAGGAGCGTTCTTCCGGGGAAGGGAATGTGCCGTGTTTGCCAAAACACCGTGTTAAACTACAGTAGCATTTGATCAATCGCCTTGCTAAAAGAGGAGATGAAAACGATTTAGTGTTGGACCAAAGCCCCACCTTGTGGCTCCTCAGGGTGCTGCCAACCCCTCGCTGGGCGGGAGCCTCACCTCCTGAGAAGCCGGGCAGCTGACCGGTCACCGTGCAGGCCGGGTCAGCTGTGCATCTTCCGGAAGACCTCTGGGTTGTCACAGGTCCCCGGGATACCCCATGACCACAGCACGCACAATTTCCTCTTCTGAAACACACTTCTGCAGACTCCTGGCTCCTCCAGAACTCGGTCGGGTTTTATATGCAATTTATTGTATCTAAATTTCTGTAGCACATCTCATAGGTATGATTTTTTTAAATTAAATATTCAGAATAAACTTTTTGATCCACTTGGCACATATCCTGCTCTGCTGTCTGCACTGTGTTTTGCGGTTCAGGGGGCTTTGTCTCCACCAGGGCCTGCTCCCCGGCTTGCCAGCCAGACCCCCACACTAGCCACACGCGTCCCGCACTCACGTCCAGCTTCCGACAGACAGAGGGTCCCTTTGAAGAGGATGCTCCTCAAAAGGCGCTTTTTATAAGGTCTTTTACTGCCCGTCAAATTTCCCAGCAAGGATTCCGAGCAAAATAGAAAATGCTGTGTTTAGAAAATCATTTCTGAATTACAGTTCTCAAAATAAATCCTGAGGTGGTTGCCATGAGGCTGCAGGTGTTATTTTCTCTTAGGCACAAGTTGAAGTCTGGAGGACACAGGCGAGCAGTGGGGCTGGTGGCAGCTTGCAGGCCTCCTGCTAGGTGCCATGGAGGCCTGGCCTCTGGTCCTGCCTGGCCGAGGCTGCTGGCCAGCGCGTGTGGGGCATGGGGGAAACAGGCAGGGAGGTGGCAGAAAGGTTCCATAAACTAAATCCAGGTAGTGTGTCTGAGTGACCGCTCCAGGTTGCAGAGGGCTGGCCACAGGCTCTGTCCACTGACCTGGCTCCCACAGTTTCCGTGGTGACAGGACACTTCACGTGTGGGTGGCTCCAGACAATGGCTGAGTGGATGCGCATGGAAACTTCGGGAGAAGCTGCTCTCACCATCCCTAGGAAAAACGGAGAAGAGCGAGTGGTGTAGAACACTGACGTCCTGGACGGTTGCCTGCTTCCCACTTGCAGGGGTTGGCAGGTGGCATTTTCTAGTCAGCACCAGCATGGTGCCTTCCTCCTCGGCCCCAGCACCTGTGGGACCCTGCGCCCCCTCCCAGGCCCACACTACCTGGGCGTCGCTTGACCTTGGGGAAGCCTCTGGAGGCAGGAGTCACAGGGACCTTTGGTTTTCAGCTGAACTGAACAGCCGACCAAGTGAATCAGCCGGGGCCCTTGAGGGCGAGGGCTCGAGTGGCGCACTCTGCTTGAACACTGAGAATTAAAAACTCTCTGTTCCGCCTCCCTCCCCGCCCTCCGGTGGGGTCTGTGAGGGAACAGGTCTCTGGGGAGCTGAGGGGGACATGGCGGGGGCGAGGGAGCTCGGGCTGAGGGCTGCTGCCTGTCAGGCCCGTGCCTCTAATGACGCGCCCTGTGTGCCCCTTCCAGCCTGGGAGTGAGCCCCCAAGGATACCGCACCTCCCCGTGCCTTCCCCGCACCCTGCCGCAACTTGGCCCCTGGTCCCTTTCCCAGCTTCGCTCACTGCAGACACGCCTCACGTGCTCAGGTGTGGGTGGAAGTCAGGCGTTCCCCGAACGCGGCAGGCATAGCAAGAGTCATGGAGAGAAGCAGAGGACTGTCCCCACGTTAGGAAGCTGCCACCAGCTGGGGGCTGGTCCTGAGGAAGTGGGGCAGGCAAGTGTCAGCCTGTTGCAGGGGGCTGAGCCCGGGGCACAGAGGTGGCGCAGGTGGGGACGAGGGCGCAGAAATGGCCCAACAGGAGCAGGACAGCCTGGGCCATGTGCAAGCGCTCCTGCTGGTTGGGTGACGTCGCGTGGCCAGGCAGCCTGTACACCAACCTGTACACCTTCTGGCACTTACCTGCCTCCCTGGTCTGATCCACCTTCTCAGATGCGATCGTCTTAAAGTCGACCCATCACTTCCGTCTCAAGGTAAAAACACCCCGCAGGCCCAGGCCGGCAGATGGCTGCTGGGGAGAGGTCTTCTCCCACGCGGGGGACTTCAGGCCGGCGGGGAGGTGGCTGTACTTTGCTCTAGAAATGTCCTTGTGGCATGCAGGGACCAATTTATCTTCGGGAGCATTCACTTTGCGCCGGCCACTCTGAGCAGCTCGGATGTTTCTGGAACGGGGCTTGGTGGAGGTCAGAACGTTCCTTTCATGTCTGGAAGATCCACCAGGACATCGGAGAGGCGCTGGTGTCTGCAGGAGGGTTAGCTGAGCACGTGCTACTGCTGGGCTGGAATGAAGCACTGTCGGGGGCTTAAATGGGCAACGCGGGAGCCCACTGCTGTGCTTAATCTCCGTGCAACCCCGAAAACAGGCAGCTGTACGAATATAACGGCGGGGGGTGAGACCCAGGGGCTGGGGTGCGGTAGATCCAGGAAGGCTCTTCAAAGGAAAGGAACCCTCCTTAAGATGTATAAGTTTATTTTTTTTAAACTTTTGTGTGTATCGGGTGAAAGTTTACAGTACAAATTAGTTTCTCACTCAACAATGTATACGCACAAATTGTTTTGGGACGCTGGCTGCAGTCTCCGCAATGTGTCAGCACTCTCCCCCTTTCCACCCCGGTTTCTCAGTGTCCGTTCGTCCATTTTTCCTGCCCCTCCCTTCTCGTCTTTGCTTTTGGGCACGTGTTGCCCATTTGAGCTCGAATACTTGACTGAACGAAGAAGCAGTTCCTCACATGTGCTGTTTGTTTTCTAGGCCTGTCTAATCTTTGGCTGAAAAGTGGGCTTCAGGAGTTAGCAGGGTTTCCGGGAGCCATAGTCTCAGGGGTTTCTCCAGTCTTTGTCAGACCAGTAAGTCTGGTCTTCCTTTGTGAATTTGAATTTTGTTGTACATTTTTCTCCCGCTCTGCGGCCAGGTCTCACTGCCTCCAGTGTTACATCTCTCTCCTGGCTCCAGGAGCTTCTCAGTGCAGGGATCCTGGCTCCAAAGGACGTGCTGGCTTCTGGCTATTCTTCCTTGGTGGTGCTGGGGTTCTCTCCCACCCCTGGGGTGGCTCATTTCAAGCCCAGCAGGATGGCAAAACTGACCAGTCCTTTTGGTAGGTCACAGTTACTCTATCACACAGTCCCACCCAATCACTTGGGTGGCATTGACAAGACCATGGCTAGAAAGGCCACAGAAGAGCGATCCATGGCACTGCAGAAGGTATTTTGTAAATGTCATTGGCGTTTATCACCAGTCAGTTCTAAGTAGATAACTCTCCATAATGTGGGTGGGCCTCATCCAGAAAGTTGAAGGCCTTAAGAGCAAAAACTGAGGTTTCCCAGAGAAGAAGGAATTATGCCTCAAGACTAACAAACATCCTGCCCGAGTTTCCAGCCTGCCTCCTGGTCTACAGCTTTTGGACTGAAGACTGCTGGAAATGCTAGCCTCTACTCATTACCCAATTCCAAAGCCCCTTCCACATTTTTAGGTACTTGTTCCAGCAGCACCCCGCCTACCAGCAACTGGTAAAACTGGTGGTACAGCTTAACAGTTTCCGGGGGCTGACGTAACAATACAACAAACTGGGGGGGCCTATGAGAACAGAAGTGTATTGTCTCGCAGTTCTGGAAGCCAGAAGTCCAAATCAATGTGTCTTATTACTTACTCCATGTTTCATTCCTTCTGAGGGCTCTGAGGGAGAATCTGTGTCTCTCTCCTGGTTTCTGGTGTTGGCAGTGATCCTTGGCGTACCTTGGCCTGTAGACGCATCTTCACGTGGCTGTCCTTCCTCAGTGTGTCCGTGTTTCTGTGTATCTTCTCTTTGATTATGGATTGAATTGTGCCTCCAAAAAAGCTGTGTTGAAGTCCTAACCCTTGGTACCTGCAGTAGGATGGACTGCTGTCCTTATAAAAGAAGAGACACAGAGGGAAGAGCACCACGTGAAGATGGAGGTAGATTGGAGTGATGCTGCCGGGAGCCGAGGACCACCTGGGACCACCACAAGTTGGAAGAGACAAGGAAGGATCCTCCCCTAGAGCCTTCAGAGAGAACGTCGCCCTGCCGACACCTTGAATTTGGATGTCTAGCTTCTAGACTTCTGGACTATGAAAGATTTCCAAGAGAATGAGTACCTCCTCAAAGTGACCCTTCTGTGAAAAAAAAAAAAAACACTTTAATATTTGTATCTAATTTCATGGACCCACTGAACTTGGAGTTGAAGAATTTAGTGACGCTAGAACAGGAAATGTGAATCAAGTTATACCTTATGAAAGGAGTGCTGGTGGCGCAGTGGTTAAGCACTCAGCTGCTAACAGGTCGGAGGTTTGAACCCACCAATGGCTCCATGGGAGAAAAGACCTGGCAATCAGCTCCCATAAAGACTACAGCTTAGGAAACGCTATGGAGCAGTTCTACTGTCACATTGGGTCCCTTTGAGTTGAAAAATGGCACACAACAACAAGCTTCCAGAACAATGAGAGAGTATGTTTGTTCTGAGCTGTCAGTTTGTGGTAATTTGTTAGGCAGCCCCAGGAAACCAGCACATGCCTACTCCCAAATGGGAAAGTGGAATCTCTCATCACTCCTTGGGATGCCCAGTGACAGGATTTTAAGGCAATGCCAGTGTCCACAGAGGCCCGAGGAATCTTCCCGCCGGGACAACGCCACAATGACTATGGGGACAGGGTCAGTAGTGTGGACAGGAGGCCAAGAGGAAGGCACTGGTGCGACGGTGCTGGCCAGAGCTGCCCGGCTCCCCGACGGGCTTCGCTGCCCACGTGGTCGGCCCACACCCAGGTCACGGCTCTGGGCGCAAACAAAGGCCCAGTGGGCCCGCCTGGACACCTCGCCCTCAGGCCGGGGCTCACGACCCCTCACCAGCAGCCGTTTCCGGAAGCCGGCGCAAATCCCCGACGCTTGCGTCGGCAGGTGGGCGTGGCCGCCTCTGCCACAACCTCGCCCCCTGGCCCCGGGGATTGGCTGAGAGCTGGGCCCCGACGGCAGCTGGGCCAATCATGATTGGTCCACGCAGGGCAGCAGACGAGCGT
>NW_004444049.1:1281831-1295307 GCF_000243295.1 Trichechus manatus latirostris | reverse complement strand
CCGGCTTCCCGGGTGGACACTGCAGTCAGTGACCCGACGCCGCGCTGGAGAGGGGCTGCGCCCGGCCTCCCTGAGCGCCCCGCGGGAGACCCCCGAGGGGATGGGCGGCCTGTGGCCGGCGAGAGGACACAGAGGGCTTCTCTGCCTCCCGGGGAGGGACCGGGCAGCCCCCTGGCCCCCGGGCACCCGCCGCCCTCCGGACCCGGGCGCCCCGATCTGCAGTGGCGCCGCTGGGCCAGGGCCCAGATGGAGGGCAAGGCGCTGGCGTGGGGCAGGGGCCCACGTGGTCAGGGAGAGCTGCAGATAAGGGGATGAGGAGACAAGGAGGTGGGAAGAGCTGGGGAGGGTCCCTGGAGGCTCTAGGGGAGGCTCCTTCCTTCTGGGTAGCGTGGCCGGAGGGACACCCAGGAGCCGGAGGGGCTACAGAGTGGGCACAGCCACCTGCGGGGCTGAAGACTGAGGGGCTGCCTCTGCAGGCCATCCTGTGCCAGGGACACAGTGGTGGGAGAACTGGGCGCAGCTCCTGCCCCCATGAGGCTTACCTTCCAGAAGAGGGTGGGGGTGATAATGAGTGAGCAAGTAAGTGAATTAATAAGCTTGTCCGTTACGTGGCCTGGAGAGAGATCAGTGGGATGATGTGAGAGCAGGCCAGTGATTGGGGTGAGTTCTGCTCCAAGTCTGGCGGTCCCAGAAGGAGCCCACCACGCAGAGACACAGGGACGAGTATGATGGTGCAGTGGTTAAGTGATAAAGCTGCTAACCAAAAGGTTGGCAGTTCAAATCCACCAGCCACTCCTTGGAAACCCTATGGGGCAGTTCTACTCTGTCTTACAGGGTCTCTATGGGTCAGAATTGACTGGATGGCAATTTTTTTTTTTTTTTTTACCAGGAGGAGCAGGCCCAGAGAAGCCCCTAGGTGGAGTGTGGCTGGAGCAAGATGAGCAAGGAGAAGGGGAGAGCTTGGAGAGAGGGCAGCCCAGGGCCGGGCGGGAGGAGGTGGGCCCGGGACTCGCACAGCTGAGAATGTGAATGTGAATGTGAATGCAGGACAGCTTGCACGCCATGCTGTGTCCAGCCCTCTCTTACGGCCCCCTCCTTCCCACCACACTCTCCGCTCAGCTCTCCTGGCTGTGGCCGGCAAAGGCCACTCCCAGGTGCCCGTGTGGGAAAGGGGAGACCTACGGGGCCTCAGTGTCTTTATCAACGCCGTAGTAGTCACATTTTATAAATGCTTGCTTGAAAACAGAGCCTTTATTGTTAACTTGCCCAGATGCCCAAGGAAGGCTGCTGCCGCTGCATGCCTTTGGCTCTAGGTAAGGCCCCGGGGCTGGGCGGGCCTGCCACGCTTGATGTCACCTCACTCCAGGGCCCTGCATCTCATGGTGACCTTCATCTGGTTGGCCTTTTCCCTCGGCCATTGGTGGTGATAGTGAAGAGAGGAAAGGCCCCCCGGTTCTAGCTGGCAGAGGAGGCTGTAGGGTGCGGGAGGAAACACACTGTCATCAGAGTCAGGAGCTTGTCAGTCAGGAGTCTGTGGGTGCCAGCAATGGAAACGGGCTTTGGCTGACTGAAGCCTCAAAGGACTGTGTTGGTAGGATTCTGGGTCGATCACCGCTGGGAGAGGGAGAGTTTGATGTGGGGCCTGGGAAGGGCAGCTCTGCTCCCCGTGAGGACTCAGAGTCTTCAGAGGTCTCGTTCCAGTTGCCTTTAGGCCGCGGAAGATGGCCTCTGGCTTCTCTGCGCCTCAGTTTTCTCATTAGTAAAGGGACAATCACTTTTGCGCCACCCACCTCATGGGATTCTTGTGTGAGTTAAATCAGAAGCCACGTGTTACATGATCTCTAGCCGTGGGGCCTTTTACAATGTCATGTGTGCGCTCTGTGAAGGCTGGGATCCCTGGGTCTTGGTGCTCCTGATTCCAGTTGCAGAATGAGGGTAAGCACACCATGTCTGAACTGAATGTCCCTCTCCCACAACCGTGAGGTGATCTAGCCCTGAGGAGCCCCCATCTTGCCCAGCCTCCTGGCCCCCCGGCCTTGCCCAGATGACTTTGGAGGAAGTCATCACTGACAGACCGACCAGCAGTGGCTTCCTTGGTGCCTTATTGTGGTTCTCTTACCAACAGATTAACTTAGCCAGGGTTGCAGAATGGCAAATCCTGGTTCCAAATTTTCTGCGGGCTTTGGCAAGACTGTGTCCTTATCTGTAAAATGGGCGCTGTCAGTCATTACCTCATATGGCCGCTAGACAGCGCGAATGCAGTGCCTGACGCAAAGAGCGCGGGGTAGATTGACTCTTCTTTCCAACCCGTCCTACCTCGTGCGAATGTGCCTGGCAGATACAGGGCAGATCGCTGCCCTCTTCTATGGTCACCCTCTCAAAACTTCAAGGGCCTCCTACTCCTCCCCTTCTCTGGGATTTGGAAAAGAAGTTGACCTCTGTGTTTGCAGTCATTCCGGGCAAGGAAGATGACAGGTAGGCAATGATAGGATGGCTTGCCTTCCAGAGCAGCAGAGCAGGTGTGCTGGCCACCAGCTGCAGGTGGTGACCAGCTGTCTCCACAGTCAGTCTGCCAACCTGACTGGATTGACAGCCGCTCCCCTGATCTCCAGCTCCCGAAGGGCCCAGGCCTTGGCGCTCCGTCTGTCTGGCCCAGTGGCCACTGTCAGTCCTCCGGCTCACCTCTTTCACTCTTGGGCACGTACCACAGAGGATGTCCCCTCGTTTTCAGCCGAGGCAGCAGCAGCAGCAGCAGCGTCTAAGCCGTGGAGTGGGGCCCTCAGAAAGCGCTCCTCATCTCTCATTTCTAAACCACCCCATTCAGTCTCGGGTCATTGGCAACACTTGTGGCCTGAAACTGACAAATCTGGATGTCCAGTTGACCTCTTCCAGCCTTGTAAACGGCAGCACGGATGAAGAGTCTTCCGAGGTAAAGGCATGGGGGAAACGCACCATCTGACTTGCTCCTTGCCCCTTGAGATGTGTGTGTGGCAGGACAGCACACTGACATGCTGAGGGACACACCAAATGGCATTTGACCCCCTCTGGAAATGTCATCGGCCTGCTTGCTGAGGGGCCCCCACAGAAGATGGGGCTACGGCAGTGCTGCTACCGCTCCCATGTAACCGAATGCTTCCACTATGGCAGTGATTATTCTGGCCCCACAGGCAGGGTGGCATGTTGCTAAGGTGCTTACTGCACCCCAAACTTGTCTTCTAAGATGCCAAAGGTTGCTCCAGAAAGCTTAATGTTTAAACTTTCATTAAATACAGCACGACAGTGTTGAGACAAGAATTAGCCTGACGTACTTTTTACGTCGTTTTTAAAGAAAAGCAGGCTGTGTATTGTGACTCTTTTAGCTTAGGATAAATTGAAATAGTTTTTCCATGAAGAGTGTCCTCAATCACTAAAACAAATCTTTTGTCTATTTCTAACAAAATGTAAAAAGCGAGTGATACTGGTGACCTCAGTGAGTGTTGCCAGCAGGCATCACCGGGGGAGACACAAAACAGGGGAAGCAGATCTGACAGCCCAGGACTCTTGTGTCCAAATGTCTCTTCCATGGCAATTCTCAAACACGTTTTGTATTTTGACTAAAAGAAAAAGACTGAAACTGATAGAGCAGAGAGCACTTTTAATGGAAAATTAATTGATAACACAATCTGATTTCAATTTTCTGTTTATTTTTTGAAACTTAAACGACTGTGTAAACGCCACAGTCCTGTGACCAGAAAGGCTCCAGAGTCCCGTCTAGGTCTTCTCAACATTTCGTTTCTCCAATCGGTTTTTCCTTTACGTTGTGCATTGATATGGGCTTCTCAGTTCAGAAAACAAGGCACTATGACTATTTTATCAGCTACATTAATACAGTGAAGATATATTTATCCTTTCATTAAATATACAGCATTTGAATACAATATGGTTTTATGCAGTTCAGGTTCAAAACACCCAAGGCACACACTTTATATTTTTTTCCTTGTTTTTTTTCTTTTCTGTGTTTATTTGAAGGCTCATATTAAAGTTCCAGAATTGCTATAGACAAAGAGTTCCAGAGTAGACGCAATGGACAGTGATGGTTGTAATTTTAAACACAAAACGGTAAAGACTGTGAAATGTAGACTCATGTTAAAAGAACAGTAAAGAAACCAAATCACCGATACAGGGTGGATTAAAAATGGAGTGATCGGATCTGCTGAAGTCTGAGAAACAAGTCTGGAAATTACCCGATTGCCCCCACGAAGCACGAGCAGTCCCGTCCGCGTGCAGCTGCTGTGGCACCCCCGCCCCCGCCCCGGCCCCTATGGAATTTTTTCTCACCGACTTGCGTGTGTACGTGGATAGCTACAAATACAGAAAGATGTTCCAGTCACTGGGTTAGTAAAATGTCTCAGAGTTCAAGGGAAAGAAAAGGTTTTCCAATAATTTCTTTTCCCCCCTAACCAGACAAACTTAATAGACTCATCTAAGAAAAGAGGTTTGGAAGAAACCATTAGACTCTGACGTGGGGGTGGTTAAGGTCTGGAAGAAACCATCGGAAGATGAGGCAGGAGGGCTTACGGAGGGTAAACTACCAAAGACACGTGAATTAGAATTTTTCGTGACCGTGGAAACACAGTGGCTGCTGCTCAAGATAGAGAATGTGTCAAAATAGAAAAAAAAACCGCAGAGGAACTGAAGACCAGTTTTCACTGCTGAGGCCAAAGAAGAGGTTCAGTGTTTTAAGTTGAAATTAAAGCCAAAACCCACTGTTGTCGATTCCAACCCTATAGGACAGAGCAGAACTGCCCCATAGGGTTTCCAAGGCTGTACATCTTTAGGAAGCAGACTGCCACATCCTTCTCCCTCAGAGCGGCTGGTGGGCTTGAACCGCCAACCTTTCGGTTAGCAGCCAAGCGACTTAACCACTGTGCCACCAGGGCTCCTTAAACTTAAATTATGCTTCCCTAAAGCCGAAGGTTCAGCCTGTCTTCCCGGCTCGGTTCTCTTGCTCCAAGCATTGGTACGTTGCTTGCTTATCAGAACATTGTCAGGTCTGTGTCAACCAGAGCGTCTGCCCAGACCTGCAACTCCCATGGCCTTACGGGAAGAAGACACTGGTTGGGGGCGTGGGGGAGGCCTCTGCTCTGAGCAGAAAGCTCACCGTCTGGTTCCCCCTTATCCCACCCCCAGAGCCAGTGGAAAAGCCAGCCCTCAGCTACACACTCCAGGAGTGTTCACGGGCAGTTGCTTTCCACATTCTAAACAATTCTGAAATAATACACACGTTTGCATTTATACACTGAAAAAAGCTAAGGAAATGGCACGAAGGCAGATTAGGTCAACGAAAGGAGCATTCTTACTCTTTGATGGAAGATATTATCTGGTCAGGTTTATAGAGGTAAAGCTGGCTACGTTTCAGATAACCGTACATTGGATTGCATGTTTGGCAACTGTTTTTTGTTTAATTCAGTTTTCACTGTTTGCAATCAGAACCACAACCTTAGTGCAATAGTATATTTATTTTTTTACAGTAATTTTGGTTGCCATACAAGAGTTTTAAGGATTGGGAAAAAGTGCAATTACAGGAGCTTTTTTTTGTTCGTTTTTGTTTTTTAATAAAGTCTAAAAAGAATAAAAGCACAAAAGTAACAGCAAGGTCGGTAATGGGAATATGTGTTGTTACACAGACTATAGGGTGAAACACATTGGTATCTAGAAAACAAAACCAAAAAAAAAAAATTGTTAATGGGAAAATCAGTATTTGTGGTCCACACATGAAAAGTCATTACCAGATCAACTGGATAATGCTTGCTTGTTCAAGAACTCAGGGAAAAAAAAAAAAAAAAAAAATCACCATTTTATTAACTTAAGTAGCACAAATAATTAGCTTTGTGAGATGTAGAGTTCAGCAAATTAGCAGTCACACTGAGTCATTTTTATATTATACGAATTAACTTAAAATGTGCAGACACCTTGGAGAAGGTATCTTGGCAGGTATACATAATTTACATCTTGAGAGATTTTGGTTTTGTATACACAATATTACAGAAAGTAGGCATGTAAATGCAATTTATTTAAATTACAGTATATAACAAAAGTTGATCTTAAAACCTGGGATACTATTAACATGATCTTTATATGAGCAGTTTAACATTTGTTCCACCATTGAAGAAGGTCATGGAATAGGGCCTGGTCTTAAACACGTCCCAAAAGGGGAGAACAGTGGGTGGCTATTTGAATGAGAAACTATTGCTTTCTGTAGCGAAATCATCAGAATAGAGCTAGAGACTGATTCATCTCGGCAACATGTTTGTTTTGCGGGTCAGTGCAGGTTCTCACAGGCCCTGGTACTTTTCGATGATGAGACAATGTAATCATCAACTTTCATTAGCTCTTCAGTCTTTTGAGTTGGTTTGCGTCTGGTTAGCTGCATGTGGCTTGAAGTTGCTTTAAGAAAGAAACAGCCAGCTCTCACCGAGTGTCCCCCCAAGTTCAATGAGCCCAAAGCCACACGTCGTAATCAATACCATGTACCGCGGTTCCCTTTACACTCGCTTTATCTAGCATTTGCCTGCCACTGAGCACAGAGGTAATACCAACCGCAGGCAAAGGAAATGAGTCGCTTACTTAGCTGAATTCTGCAGCATCACCAAATGGAAGACAAATAAGGCAGAACCACCATCTTTACAGTTTCTGAAACATCATGCAGCCTGAGTAGGCCACCTACATATAGTATCTTGGCTTAAATTTCTCTAGAGTAATATTCCTATGTCTGATGATGGAAAAATGGAAAGTCTACGGAAGGAAGGCGCCTTAATACTCAATTGATTTCGAATCAGATTGGATCATTCAAATGCAAAGATTGACCTGCAAAAGGTTTTGGAACAGAGGAAGGTCCAAAGACTTGTTTTCCAAATCAGGAGCGTGTGGCTGGAAAAGGTGGATGTGTGTGTGCGCGTCTGTGTGTTGGTTTTGTTTTTGGAGAAACTGCTGCATTGTGAATTGTAACCACTTTTGAAGAAATAATTGTCCTTTGATGACAAAGTTCTAGCAAAGATAGAAAATGTAACACAGCGCTGCTGGTTCAGATGCATCCAAATAAGGTTGATTTAAAAAGGTCATACTTTTATAATTATTCCACAGAAATAGTATTATTAAATCACAAAAGTTTTTTTTCTTCTTTAACTTTCTAGCACTGAAGTGGCACAAAGGCTGCCTAGTAGACCAGCCACTTTTTTTTTCTTAAAATATTGTGCTTATAAACTATCTGTACAGCTATTTAAACTTGCAGTAAAGAAAGATATTTTAAATTGCTAAATTTTACGTATTCATTCTAGGGCTGTTCCAGACCTAATCAGACACTTGATTGTGAGCATTAAAAAAAAAAAGAAAAGAAAAAGATCGTGTTTTATAATTAGAGATGGGCTGGGCTAGTTCTGAAATCATAATAAAACCAAACCCTGACACTCGAGTATCTTCCAAATGTGAGAGAGTGTGCTGGAAGCCTCGCCGGATGTTTTGCTATCCATGCGCAATTGATGGCCTCCCTGGAAATTAGAGGTATTGTTACAGGGAAGGAGGGACTCCAGGGAAAAGAAGGGGCAGGGCTCTAAGACAGCCTTACCCGAGGCAAGACCAGCCGTCCAGGAGACCTCCCTGCTCTCTTCCTATTCACCTGCTTTTAACCCACATCCCGCAACCCACCTTCTCTTCTCCACCCTGGGTCCCGTCTACACTTCATGCCCAGTGGGTCCTCAAAGAACCTGTTGACTATTAAGACAAGCTGGTGGGATTCCTGGACACCCGGAGAGAAACGAAAAAGCCCCTGAAGTACTGTCCTCCCTGGGCTCAGACAGCAAAAGGGACGTCCTGACAGGTGCTGGCCCCCGGCAGGGCTCAGAACGGAGGGCGCTGCACCCACCCCCCCCACCCCCCCAGTGAAGACACGGCTCGGGCCACACCGCCCGTCATCGGCCTTGTGTCTAGTCTTCCAGGCCAAAGTGGATGCTCACCTACTCTGATCTTTGCAGAGCTCAAACATCTTCAATTGGAAAAGAAACGCTGAAAGGCAGAGAAGCCCCTTCTCACACTCCTGAACAGATGCTCCTGGCAGACAGCTGTTGTTATTCTCGAGGAGACTCTGGACCCAGGCAGCTGCACGCTGACTGGTTCCCATGGCAAGGTCCCCCCTCCTTGGAGTCGTGGCTTTGTGCTTTGACTAACTCCATGTGACATCTGTGTGGCCACCCTGGAAACATGTGAATAGACTTGCAGAAAGAAAGAAAGAAAGCTAAGCCAAGCTGGGCACGATCCTGCTCGAACTCCCCACACTGCCAAGAACCTCATGGCCAGCGAGCCACGGGAGCACGTCGCAGGAGGAGACGGGGCAAAGAGTCTGTACAGAAAACAGAAGTGTCTCTGCCTTTCAGGCCCAAGGCGAGGCACTGGATAAACACGCCTGGGGCCTCTCGCTGTAAGCAAAGTACGGGAAAGACAAAGAGGTGAGCATCGAGTGCCCTCCGAGAGGCCACGAGAGTGAGGAAGGGCCTGTACTGGGGCCGGGAGGTGAGAGCTGCCCAGGAAGCGAGGCAGGGGGTCTCAGGAGGTATCTCAGGTACATTGGTGTCTGCCTACCAGAGCAAAGACCCCGTGCCAAATCGACGGGGGAGCGTCTGGGACCCAGCCAAGTGAGGTCACCTGCGTGCCGAGAGGCAGGCGTGGATCTCTTCCCGTGTTAGGAAAACTCCCTCCCCTTGTCCCGTTTGACAGAAACAGCCCAAGAACCCCACAGAGAGAGCCAGGGGGGTCTCAGGCCTTTGCTCGGCCACACCATTGACACGACACACTCAACGCTTCTTTGGGTACCAGGAGACAGTGCCACGGGGTGGGGTCGGTGCTCAGACCTCTGCTGGCCATCCAGCTATCTCAGTATAAGCCCATCTCTACTTATAAGAAGTCTGTGAAGGTCAGAAGCAGCCGCTCTTATCTGTCCAGCAGCTGTTTCAAAGCCCTTTCTATGTTCATTCTGTGTCCAACCCGGGTCACCCCAAGATCTATTAGGTCTTCTTTCTGAAGGTTTGGTAAGTGGCTGCCATCGATTTCATTGTCCATGAAAGTCTCTTTATGTTCACCCAAGTTTAGACTTTCTAGCCAGTCTGCCACGTCTGGTTTAGTCCACAGGTGGACAGGTTTAGTTGTAAAAGGCTTATTCGACATCGGCTGTTGCAGTATCGAGGGTGATGGCGACCTGCTGCGTCCCGCTGGGTTCAAGCCAAAGAGGTCCCCAGAAGGGGGCTGGCTTGGAAGGCTAAAGACGTCGGAGAGAGTGGGGGAAGGAGACGCGGCAGTGGCAGACACAGGGGCGGGCAGGATCTCTTTGTTCAGCTCCGTTGGCGAGACCACGGGGCTCGGGGCGCGTCTCGTTCCTGAGGTCCTGCTTTCGTAGTCTGGGGGCCGGCTCTGCAGGGTGATGGGCTGGGCGGTGCCGGGGCGAACAGTGAAGGTGACGGTACTGCTCCGTGTACCTGAGACGGTGCTCATGACCTCCGGGCTTCTGAAACAGCAACAACAGAGAGGAGCGTCACAAGCCAGGTCACCAGGACAGAGGGGGACACCCAGACCACACCAGAGCATCAAGGGGCAGGGGCACTGGCAGTGAGCAAATTATCTGCCATGCCAGGACAGAGGCAGGGGAGAAGGAAGCAGGAGACGGAAACTTCCAGGAGAGCCCAGAGCACACCAAAGCAGCCCACTCACCTGAACCGAGATGAGAGGAGCTGAGTGGACTTGCATGGGTGGTGTGAGGTGGGGGTGAGGGTCAGCTGGCGGGTGACCAGTGAGACACGTGTCAGGGCTCAAAGCACGAAAACAGGGCCAGAATGAAGTCCTGCTCCCATGGCGGAACATGTTAAGTGACATCACCAGTGCCTCTAGAGGCAGTGACATCTCACGCCTCCATTTCAGCAAGAAGAGCGCCCCCCGGAGGTCGTCAGGCTTAACTGTACGGGGCAGGGAAGGACACCTCCCAGGCCAGCCTCATCTCAGGAAGCAGAAATTCCCGTTACTGCATGGGGGAACTCAGGGTGTGACCGAAATCGTCCACAAACCCAGACAGCAAGGACTACTTTGTCAACTTTCAGTCTGTACCAGTGCAACCTGAAGGAAGGGTTTTCCTCACCCGTGGACACTGCCCAGCAGTGCCTGGCTTTGTTGCAGAGCCAGCCAGGGACGTGCTTATGCTTGTTGTCAGCCCCGCACAGAGGCAGCCTGGGGAGACCCTCACTAGCAGGACATGCTGCCCTTGCCAAAAAGCCGGAATCTGAAAGGAGCCCATCCTCCCAGTGGCGGCTGGGGGAGTCCCTGGGTGTCCCCTGCGCCCTTCTTATTCTGGCTGGGCTGGTGAAGCCCTTGGGGCTGCCGTGGTGACAGGACCCAACTCTTCTAGGCCCCACAGAGATGGCTGGATGACTCCCGTGGCAGGGGGTCACATGTGAATGCCCAGAAGTTCCTAGCTCTCACAGCTGGATGGAGACAGCCTGAGTGGCACCCCTCACTGGTCTGGCCAAAGCCCGGGGCAAGCTCTCTAGCTACACACCGCAATGACAGCTGCTTCCTTGGGCCCTGATTCATGCTCTTTTCTGCTGTCCTCAAACTGAAGGCATGTCTGTCCTTCTGCCCCCAGCTACTGGAGAGGAGTGTCGTGCAGTCTCTTCCTTTTCAGACTCACTCACGTGAATGTGACGTGTGTTTGAGTCCGGGCCCTGCCAAACACCAGCTCAGGCAAGATTTTAGCCTACGAACGTCCACTCCCTCCTGGGTGGAGCGATGTGACCTGAGACGACCTGGGCGGGACGGCTCTGGCGGCACTGCCCTGACCGTCCATGGTAGTGGACGGGGTGCAGTGCCCAGCGAGAGGGTCACCAACAAGAACACTGACCGCTGAGATGCGGGCATGGGGGATGCCACCAGGGGGCTAGGTGCCAAGCTCCCCACTTCCCATCGTCAGCAAGTCTCACCAGCTCGCATGGGACTGTCTTTTGAGATCTACAGCCGACTAGTGAGGACAGAGGAGCCCACTGACCCCTCATAAAGAGCGCCTGGGGAACTGGTTTGAAACCAGAGTTCCTGTGCCTGGCTCAGACCTGCCAAGTCCACGTCTCTGGGGGTGGGAGCCCGTGTCTGCCACCAACGGGACTCCCGCAGATGTTCGAATCCCACTGGGCTTCCGGAACCACTGGGCAGGCCCTGGCTTTTCCTGCAGTCATGCTTCTGGCATGTAAAAAGCTCTGGGCTAGAACCACCATGGAGCCACACCGACCGGGGGGCGTGAACTGGAGACAGGCCCCAATGGCGCCCGGCATGTCTGCCTGCTCTCTGCTATTTCTTTTCCTTCTTTTTGGCTGCTCTCTTCCCTCTGCCACCGATGTGCATCTGGGTAAAAAACTACTTGGTTACCCAGGTGCCTCTAAGCCGTGACACTCCCCTATTGACATCAGTCATTGTAACCTCAAGTATGGAATGCTCCCGTGTGAAAGCGGCAGCACTTCCCCAGGTGACTCAGGCTGTGGAATCAAGCTTCAAGCCTGTCACCAGGAGAAGCGCTGCCAGGGACACCATCCACCCACGGCGTGTTCACATGCAGTTTCCCGGGCTCCAGAATAGGATGTGTTACTAATACAGGACCCCCGTCTAGAACCTCTGCTGGGGAGAGTGCTGGCTGTTGGTCCTGGCATCCTGGCTACACCAGCAGGAATAAGGCAGCTCCAGGTGCGACTCTGAGGACTCTCCCACCAGCATCAGGCTGAGTTACCCAAAAGCAAGAGACAGGAGCCCAGCTGGGCCCCAGGTGTCCCATGTAGGAGGGTGTCCTGTACTATCTAGACTCAGGGTCTCCAGAGTGAGGCGGGCTGTGGCACGGCGAGGATCTCAGCAGAAACCTGCAAACCCCTCTCTGGCACTCCAGGAGGACTGAGAGGCGCGCTCCAGGCCCAGCGTGGGTGGACGTCATGGGATGTTCTCCGTCAAGGAGTGCCCGTCTGTTTGCACCCCAGCCATCACACAGGTCTGTTTGGGGGACAGCTTATTTGTTCCCGTGGGACACAACCATAAGCTAACATGGTTGGGATCAAATCGTGACTGCGTGCCAAGTGGGGCCTCGGTCCATTCAGTGATAATTTGGGATGCTGGCTGGGGCGTGAGAAGGTGTTTTGCAAAGTGGGCAAACATCCTGCAGGTGAGACTCGGGGGCCTGGGCGTAACCCCGGGTCTGCTCTGTCGAGAGCTGGCTTTACATGGCAATTTTGCCTATGACCCTGACTCAGGTGGAACCCCAGGGCAGCGTGGTTGGGGAGCGACCTTGTTGCTCTATTAGGTTTTGTGAAGCAGAGGCAAGGGAATCCCCCAAAGTGACAGCAACTGCTTTAGACGGGGCAGTAGGTACTGGGTACCTCTGACGCAGAGCGTGGCCGCCCGCACCCCATCACTGGGGTGGCTGTGAGAGGAAGCCCTGTGAAGACACCCCACCATGACCAGGGATTGGGAATTGTGGTTTTCAGAAAGGCTCTGCAGACACACGGGTGGGCAGCGAGCCCGAGACAGCAGCACACACCAGAGATCAGGCAGCGGGTACACTTACTTCCGTTCAGCATGACCCTCTTCTGTTAACACCCATCATGGGAGCAAATGAAAAGGACAAAATGGAATGAATGGCTTGAGACAATGCTGCAAAATTCATTAAAAAAAAAAAAAAGCAGCAGCAGCTTCTTTCCATGGATGAAACGAAAGTGGAGATACAGACACCAGCTGAGAACCTATCCCTGTGGGTCCCTTTCCGACAAGATGGAGGTACAGTGTCCAGCCCACATCATGGGCCAGAATCGACCACCGCTTTCATCTTTGGAACGGGAAATTCACCCCCTCACCTGTGCTGGCTTGCGATCATCTGAATCACTTGGAAAGAAGGAAAGCATTCAGGAAGAAGTTAAGAAAGGAAACAGCAAACATTGCAATGACACTGGCCTCTGCTCGAAGCCCCCTGAGAATCACCTCACTGCTGACGTCCTAACTTGGCTCCCGAGCCATCTTTTCTCTCCTGCTTACGAAGGATGAACCAGCATACCTAGTCGGGGAGGACTGCCCGCCTCAGGTCTACGACAGATGCCAGTCCGGCAGCTAACGACCGGGGGCTTCCGAGCCGGCTGCATGCTCGGGGCCTGCCAGCGCTCCTGCTGGACGGGGCTGCAGGAAGAACCCCAGAGACTTTGCAAAGCAGAGTGGGGGCCTGCCCTGGGCCAGCCCGCCCTGCCCTCCGTCACAGTAGCTGATTTACTCTCGGTTAACCCCCCTGACATGATTCCCTGGCCCCTCCCGGCTGCACAGATCATTATGTTGCTAAACCAGCATTGGGTTCCCGGGCAGAACACACAGGAATCGGCTGCTCTGATTAGAACACGCACGCATGCACACACACAGACACACACACGCACACACACACACACA
>NW_004444049.1:1278125-1280988 GCF_000243295.1 Trichechus manatus latirostris | reverse complement strand
GGGACAGAGGAAGTAAAGATTCAAGAGGTCTTCTCACTGTTGACAGCTTCCCTTTGGCTCTCATACGACACTGAACGTGGCCTGAGGCCGAGAGAGGCACGCTGGTGGTGACGATCCACGCCCTCCTTCACTCCTCACCGAGCTGTTGGCGAGGCCTGCTGCCCCGGGCCCAGCACTGGGGTCCACGTTCCAGATCTTTTCAGCATAAAATTCCCTCCAGCACGCCGGAGGCCTCTGCATTCTGGTTGCTGCCTGGTTTTAGTGACAGGCCTCTATCTGGCGGGTAAATATGCTTGAGTTTCTAAGTTACCCTGTTAACACCTACCATGGGGGCAAATGAAAAGGACAAAATGGAATGGCTTGAGACAATGCTGCAAAATTCATTAGAAGAAAAATAAAAAACGCTGCTTTCCATGGATGAAACGGAAGGGGAGGTACAGACACCCGCTGAGAACCGATCCCTGCGGGTCCCTTTCTGACAAGGACGGAGGTACAAAGTCCAGCCCATATCACGGCCCAGGATCGAGCATCGCTTTCGTCTTTGGAACAGGAAATCCACAACTTCATAGGTGGCATCCTGATAGGTGGGGCATTAAAAAGACACCGATACGGGGGTACCCAGTGGTTAACAACGTTGCCCGCGGCCTGAAGTGTGGGCCACAGTCGGCTCTTTCACTTGCACTGTGCCTTACCTGTCCCAAGCCTGGGGTGCAGTGATGCTTTCTTTGTTTCTTTTTTTTTTTTAGAAGAGAAAGAAAAGTTTGCTGATTGAATAAGCATTACACCAGAATGTGACGGCTCACAGGCATCGGCTGGAGATTGCAAAGGCAGAAGGAATCTTATCCTTTAGACAGCTGAGTGGCTGCAAGCCATCACATGCCTTTGGTTTGCTTGGGATAAAAGGGACATTCATGTGTATCTTTATGGCAGGATGCCTGAGGTCATGCTCACCTCCTTCCCCCAAACCGGGGGGTGAGGGTGTGGTCTCCCTTGATCAATACTATTAATGCTTTTCTTACACTCAGTCCTCACAAGCCACCCCCTGCCCCCTGCCCCCCGGCTCTGAGTGCCATGAGGGGGCCTTGTCTGTCTTCAGTAAATGATTGTTGCACGAACAGTTGACGGTCCCTGTTATATCCATTTCCCAGAAGAAGACATTACGTGACTTGATGAAGGTTACAGAGCCGGAACTGGGACGGGGTCGGGGGTGGGTTTGGGTTCAGCAACCATTCCACCAGGGATCTGGGCCTTTCTGCTAGAAGGTCCACATCTGAGCACGTCGAGGAGCTCAGCGTCAGGGAAACACGTTCGCCCGAGACACGCTCTTGCTCAACTGGCTTCCCGTGCATTCTGGGATGTGAGAATTCCCGAAGCCAACCGGGAACCTGGCGTTTGAAGCCCAAGGATAAGACATTCCTGTTGGCCTTGACTATCAGTCTGCGAGAAATCACGTGGAAAGCAGATTTCATGACCCCCCTCTAACTGATGTTCGCCTAATTAGCTACAGCTTCACTCACTGACATCACCTTGATGTTTCAATCAGGGCCGTGAACCCATAAAACGGCCGTGCTGGCAGGGAGGTTATGAAAACTCAGCGGTTCTATTATCAAGTCAGTTTTGAAGTCTGTGCTCTGGGACCAGCTGAGAAGAGATAATTTTTTAACACTCAGATTGACTGAAAATCCAGAGGCTGTCAGGATAGCTCTGCAGAAGAGCTGGCGGCTCAGCCATGGGGAGGGCGGAGGGGGCAGCCGGGGACTCGAGACCTGGTCCGCCCATAGCCCCAGGCAGCCCGGACCCCTGGGGGGCCTCCAGGACCTGGAGCTCCACTAGACAGATGAAGCTTCTCCCCGAAACCCAGCGTGCCTCAGATGAAGGCCAATCTCGGCTCCCCTCGCGGCCCCACCACAAAGAGCTAGGGGCTCCAGCAGGAATCCCAGGGGACACAGCTTACACCACAGCGGCCTCCACAAGCCAACACTCCTCTGTGCCTCTCCACGTAGAGCAAGCGGAAGGGACGCAGATCTTTGCTGTGGCAATACCGACGAAGGGCAGCAGATGTCTCTGGCTTTCCCGAGTCACAGCCAGTGTGCTTCTTTGGGTCAAAACAAAGCATGTAGGTCAGGCACAGTGCGTGGGGTTTCTCCGGGCACCCCAGGCACTTGTCCCCCGGATCTGCCTGCTTGTCTCCAGGGTGCAGGTCCTGTGTCTGGATGCCTGCAATGGCCTGCACTTCGGGCTGTGTGACTGAACAGCAGCCGGGTAGTCATCATGAAATGATGCCAAGCCTTGGCCAGACCCTTCCGACGGCTGACACCCCTCCGAATGTGGTCCAGCTCTCCACCGTGCCTGGCCCTGCCCACCCCTCACCTGGTCGCACTGTTTCTGTGGCAGGGTGAGTGCTGTGTGGCCTCAGGGCCTTTGCACTCGCTGTCCTTGAACCTGCAATGCTCCTCACCTGGTTTTCTGCACAGCCGGCTCCTTACTGGTCCTTTAGTTCGCTCAGATGTCACTTCCTTACAGTGTCCACGTGCCGTCCTGCACACAGTCCCTCTAACTTGCTAGCACATCTTCGCTCCTTTTCCACACTCGTCACACTTTGGATTTGTCTTGTTTGTTACTTACCATGGAGCAGTGGTTAAGGTGCTCGGCTGCTAAGCGAAAGGTTGGCAGTTCGAACCCACCAGCCCCTCCTTGGGAGAAAGATGTGGCAGTCTGCTTCTGTTAAGGTTATAACCTTGGAAACCTTATGGGGCAGTTTTACCCTGTCCTGCAGGGTTGCTATGAGTTGGAATTGACTCGATGGCAGTGGGCTTGGTTTTGGGTCCACATCCCCCCACGAGGGAGGGACCGTGTTTTTTGT
>NW_004444049.1:1274481-1277379 GCF_000243295.1 Trichechus manatus latirostris | reverse complement strand
GGCACGAGCATCTTCCCCAGACTGCCCGCCAGCGCCATTCTCGCGGATGTTTCCAGAGCAGGCCCAAGGAGGTGGCGCTCACGTTTATTTACTAAAGAAAATGACTTGATGGATACCCTTTCATCGAAGTATTTGTATTCGAGACATCTGCGAATCCCAAGCCATCCCCGATTTCAGGGAACAGGTATTAGCAGCAGAAACTCATTCGCAGTTAACATGAAACCAAGTGTGCTCCTGTCCTGAGTTCCAACCCCAAGCAGACAGACAGCAGTCTGACCTTGGAGGTGTTAGGGAAGAACCCAAGGGCGGAAGCACTTCCGCAGGGCGAGGTTAGCTGAGGTTGCTACCCACTTAGTGAACGAATAATCGACGGAGCCACTCTGAAAGTGAGCCCTTTCCTGGGCCATCAGAACTTGTTTCCATGGAAATGGGATTTTGGCACCACTGCTCGTCTGTCATCTCGGAAAGCACGGCCAGGTCTCAATTTCCCTAGCAAAACTCATTTCTTTTCCTCAGTAGGAATTCCCTGCATCCAATTTCGAGCCTCATTTTGCCCAGGGACATTCGAAGTTCTAAATGTTTAGATGCATTTAAAAGCAGTGGGGAGACGCTGCCCTGGCTGAGAGTTCAGCGGGCTTTGACAAATCCCCGAGACGGGTAAATACCCAGGCTGTCGGAGACGGCAAGACCCAGCAAACCAGGGGCAGGCCCCACCCGGGACGTCTGTCTGTGCAGGAGCGGGGCAAGGGGTCGGAGCGCTGCTGACGCTACAGAGGACACAGTACCCAGCGGAAGGGGGGGGGCGGCCACTCGCTTGGATAAATGTCCAGGACCACTGGTGGGACACGAGCCGTCACTTTGACTCGTCCTTGTCAGTATGCTTTGCAGCTGCAGCTGACGTCCCCCGAGCGCTTCATCTGCCGGGCTCTGTCCAAAACACTTGCCTCGGTGAGGCTGTTAGATCAGAGAAGCAAAGGTGCCAAGTGCCTGAAGTTATTGACCGTCATCTCGTCCTGGGGCCTGGGGACTGTCCTATTTCTGGCTCCGAGGGCATCCCTGGCTGTGAGCAGGGAAGAAGCGGACGTGGCCCCTGGAAGCTCAGCAGTGCCAGTGACCGCCTGCTGGCTGTCCTTGCCTGTTATCAGCTGCTGGGTCACCCAAGAGCCCGGGCACTCAACTCCAGGTGTGTTCCGAAGGCCTGCGAACAGCAGCCTCTGCAGCTGGGCCTTGCAGATACTGAGTGAGACCCCTGCTTCTTCCTTCCAGGGTAACCACTGGCCCCAGCGAGAGGCCATGAGTCGAAGCCTGAGACAGCTCGGGGATGGACGTCTTCTCTGCCCCTTCCTGCTCAGTATCCTCGGCTACGCCGCTTCCCGTCTCTGCCCTGCAGTTTCCTCCTCTGCACCGTGCTGCCCGGGGAACGCGGTGCCTGGCATCTGCGGAAGGCTTCATTCAGTGTCGGCGAATATTCTTCTTGTAAGTGAGCTGAATTATCAACACACGAACAGCCTGGGGAGGCCATGCTGCTGCTATCCTCCGGAAATCCAGCAGGATTCTGCCCGGACGTCTGCTCTGAGACCCCTCTCTGCCCAGGGGCCACCTGTCAGAACCCTGGGCAGGAAAAGCCTACAGACACGTGTGACTCGGATTCCCACTCTCGTCCCAGCGCCCCAGGAGGGGGTCCACGCTGGGAATGAGTAGATTCGTGACCCATCATGGCGCAGGACCGGGCAGTGCCTTGTTCTGTTGTGCATGGGGTCACCGTGAGTCAGGGGCCGACTCGATGGCAGTGAAGAACACAACAATCCAAACGCTGCTCAGAGAGGGTGCGGCGTGGACGGGGTCCCTGGAGCCGAGGGGGGATGCCCCGGGGCGCCACTGGCCGGGAACGGTGGATTCATCTCTCCACCCTACAGTCACTCCCCTCCCCTCCTCACTGCAGCCGCTGGTGGTGAGGGGACAGAAAGCAAGGACAGCGTTCTGAAGACCTAAGCCTGGGTCCTGGCTCCCCTCCTACTGGCCGGGCACGTGGACAAGCCACCTGGCCTCTCACAGTCTCGGTTTCTCCTTCTGAAAAATGGGGGTAATGGGTGCCCACTCTCCTGCTCCCGTGGGGGTCGTAGAGACCATTCACCTCTGTAAGGGTGTTCTGTAAAAATCGTAAAACCAAGATGAGGTGTCTTCGTTGCTGTTCCTTCCACAACAGTGTAACCACTACAGTGGAACACATGTAACAACGGGACGGCTGTTGGCGCACAGCGCAAAAGGGCCAACCAGGGGGCTTGGAAGATGTCTTTGAGATTTGCCCCGAGTCAGAATCGACTCGATGGCAGCTGGGTTTTAAAAATACGTATTTGCAGGTAATCTGTGCGTACAGCTGCCAGAAACGGGGATTTTTTGCTCCCCAATTGGCGGTGCTTCCTTGAATGCCACGGCGAATGGCGGGCGTCCTGTTAGAGGACAGCGCTGTCACGTACTGCTCGCGACCAAGGCCAGCCATCAGAACTGCTCTGAAGAGGAGCGAGAGCCATGGAGTCATCTACTCATGTCCACACTGACAGGTAACAGGAGCCTGGCGATCAGCCCGCATCGCAAGACCCAGCGTGGTGGGACGGCACTCATCAGTGGATGGAGGGTTGGACTCACACGCCGGCACAGCAGGGGTGTGAAGAAAGACTTCATCAGTCGAAACGCCGAAGCCCAAGGTTAACATCAGTGGGGAAACGGAAGACAGAGTCTGCTGTTGCGCGGCGAATGTGAGATGGCCCACATCACAGGGCTAAACCCGGAGCAGCGAGTGATGGGGTAGAAAACGGGGCTGCGCTGAGCACTATGCAAAAGCTGTTGGCAGACGGTGTCCTGGACCGTTCCAGAGCACAGCATGCTCAGACGGACCCT
>NW_004444049.1:1260788-1274038 GCF_000243295.1 Trichechus manatus latirostris | reverse complement strand
GCTCAGCTGCTAACCAAAAGGCTGGGGGTTCGATTCCACCCAGAGGTGCCTCAGAAGATAGGCCTGGCAATCTACTGCCATAAGATCACAGTCATTGAAAACCCCATGGAGCACCATTCTACTCGGACACACACAGGGTTGCCATGAGTCGGGGTCGACTCGATGGCAACCGGTCGGCTGGTTGGAAATGGCCCCTTTGGTGGTCCTGGGCAGACCTGGCGGGCACGAGAGGGGAGAGCAGGGCTGCTCTCTTGCCACGGCGGTAACGGCTCCTTGTGGACATGTTTCTTTACGAGTCTTTACAAGGGAGTGCTGCGTCCTTTGAGGGTGATGTCATCGTTACTCCGCCGCGCTGGAGTCCCGGACAGTAAGAAAAAGAAGCGCATTACTGTGTAACGGTCGCGGCCAATGCACACGGCCTTACGGGTTCCCCTCTTCATGTTTGCCTTGGTTGCTCCCCGTGGGGACGTGGGGTCCGCACTGACGAGACACACAGGCCTGGGTGCGGAGCGGGTGGCGCGCACACCAACCACAGAACTTACCTTGTAGTGAGGCCCACGGGTTTGCTTCCTGTCGGTGAATCCAGTCCATCTCCTGGCTTGGCTGATTTCTCTCGGTTCATTTGCTGCAGGATCGAGTTCAATTCACTAATGACATTTGCCTTTGGGCCTGAGAGAATTGGGATCTTGACCTCCGTGATGTCGCCCCACAGTTTGGAGGTCCTCGGCTGAACGACCTTGGCCATGCCGGGCTGGGCGCCGCCGGGCGGCGGCGGTGGGGCTGGCGGGGGGATGATGAAGCCGTCTGCATCCTCCTCCACCAGGGCGTCCTGGTAAAGTGCGTTGCTTTTGTGGATGATGGGCTTCATTTTTGGCTTCGGAGGTACCGGGGGCTTGTCGACCACAAACGCTTGTCCGTCTGCGTAGACGGTACAGGTGTCTGTGTTCTCCCCTCCCTCGGAGGACAAGGTGGAGATGCTGGACACGGTGGACATGGTGCTGGTTGTCTCTAGGTGGTGGTCGCTGCTGCTCCGGCTGTCCACCTCCTCGATGCCCGAGTCCGTGACGGCGTCAAAACTCTCAGGGGGCGGCAGGAACGAGGCAGGCAGACAGTTTGAGAGACCAGCTGGCTTCTTACTGCCCACCGAGTTGGCTGGCTGACTGGAGTTCAATGAAGGGGACTGCGGGGTGTCTTGTTTCTTCTGCTTGATCAGTTCGGCCAGAGCGGGGACGGAAGCGGCGCGGTCGTCGGGGATATCAAAACTATTTGCAAATTCCAGGGGAGGAGGCAATGGCTCTGTAAAAATAAAATCTTCATCCAAGTCTACAGAGGCCAGAGGCGGGGGAGGGATGCGGAACGGCAGGACAACCGTCTCCTCCATGGAGCCAGCTGCCACCATGGCTCTGCCGGGCGTGGCGGCCGGCTCGGGGGCAGCTGAGAGCTGTAAAGCACCTTCGGTTTCGGAGACACCTTCTGGCACCTCGGATGGCGAGTGGTCCGGCTGCGTCTCCACCTGCACTTTCTGGTCCTCCTCCTCCAGGGAGCCGTCCGACTTGGCGGCGTCGACGGTGTGGACCATGAGCAGGCCGGCCGACCTCTGCTGGGACGCGTCCACGATGGTGATGAGCATGTTCTTGTCATTGCCCTTCCGGTCTCGGCCCAGCTCTGTCTCGTACTTGTTCTCCGTCTCCTGCCGCCGCAGGGGGCCCCGGGTGTTCTGCCTGGTTACGGGCGGGAAGGCCGGCTCCATGCTGGGCCGCATTTTGGTGTCGATGTACAGGGGCTTGTTGAGGTCGGCCTTGGGGGCCTCCCCCTTGGGCCCCTGCTGGGACTCCTTCATGGCCCGGTCCCTGGCGGACAGCGCCAGGGCCAGCGGGGAGCTGGGGTCAAGCAGCCTCCCCGTGAGCGGGTGGATGTAATTCTCAGGGCCGCTCTCGGGGCCCTTGACTTGGGATGTGGGATTCAGCGGCCTCCCGGCCTCGCCCTGAGCGCCGGCCTCGCCCCCACCGACAAAGTGGTTCTCGGGCTCCCTGGGCGCTGCCCCCGGTGTGGGCGACACCAGCTGCTCGGCGCTGTCCTCGCTGCCGAACCCGCCCTCCTCGGGGAACTTGGAAGGCCGCGTCCTGGGCACAGGCGGCCCCAGCCCCACGTCCTCGTCCCCCAGGTCTGTGGAGAGGAAGGCCGGGGAGTTCCTCCGGGCCTCCAGCCGCTTCTCCCGATCGCGCACGGCCCCGGCGATGGCGGCTGCGAAGGGGCTGCTGCCGCCCAGGCTGTCGTCCGGCCGCAGCTGCCCGGGCGGCTCGGCGGCCTGCGCGTCGGTCTCCATGCTGCTGCCCTGGCTGCTCTTACCGCTGCTGCTGGTGGAGGGTTCCTTGACGATGATGGTGGGGATGGGGATGGAGCACGTCTTCTCGGGGCTGTCCTCCACATTGGGCTGCTTCACCAGCATGCCCTTCCGCCGCGCGGGCTTGGCCGGCACGTACACGGCCTTGCTGGCCAGCCTGCCCACCTCCGAGTACGGGTTCTCGGGCATCTGGCCCCGCTTGCCGCGGAAGTTGGCCTGGGCGGCGGCGGCGTTGCGGTTGTACAGGTCTTCGGAGTCCAGGGAGTACCGGTCCAGCTCTCGCCTGTAGTAGGCGCCCTTCTCCCGCATCGTGGTGACCATCGTGTCGGAGCGGGCTGCCGCTGAGACCTTGGCGGCGGGATTCTGGTTAAAGGCGGGCTTGATGGTCCCGTAGACTCTCGGGGTCGGGGACTTGGGGCAGTTGTACGCGGTGGGGGAGGGTGGTGGTGGAGACGGGGGAATGGACTGGGGCGGAGGGGGGATGTCCTCGGAGGTGTCGGGCATGGACAGGCTCCTGGTGAACTTGAGCATCGGAGGGGCCAGAAACTGCCGCTCTTCCTCCGTTATCCCTGCAAACAGACACGAGGATTAGTTTTCGGGCCCAGCCGCCACAGCTCCAGCTGCACCAATCCCGAGAGTTGTGCTAAGACAACAGGCACTTGTCCACAAGCACAGCACAAGCCATGATGCCAGGCGATAGGTCACCGGCCCACTCGGGACGCCAAGGAAGGAAAGAACAGAAAAGAAAGAAGTCACCGGGATGCAGTGTGTGTGTGTGTGTGTGTGTGTGTGCATGAGCGTGTGTGCATCTGCCCTGTGCTAGTGGTGCCCAGACCCTCGTGAGTGACGCTCTCGGCCAGGGTGGGGCTGGACGTTGCTCCAGGCTGCTGTCCAGGCTGAGCTCTGGGCGCTGCCCTCCTGGGGCTGTGTGTGTGTGCACGTGCGCGTTGGGGTGCAGCCTGGGCAGGGTCAGGAGGCTTGGCCGGGACCCGGGGGGCATTTTTAGGGTCTTGGGGCCTGGAGCTGTCATCCGCTGCCCATCTGAGATGATAGCAGAGGGTGCAGGCATTGAGCGGGTGCCGGCATTTGCTCATCACCAAGGGCTGTCTGCCGTTCAGATGGCATTAGAGGGCGGCCACCGCTCCCACCCCTGAGCAGAGGCGTCTGCCTGCTTGTGCTGGGAGGAGGTGCTATGTCACCGTGACTGTCCCCTCCAGGCCCACACGAACCCACTGTGCAGCCCGACTTCTCTGGGTGACGACGTTGGGCTCTGTGTGTACTGGGCATCCCTGGGGCCCTCGGAAGGATGGCTTGAGGGGGTGGCTCTGAGAAGGGGCCATCCTGGCTACAAAACGGCCTTGAGGGCAGGGAGCCTGACCCTCTTCTTTAACCAAAGACACCAACCCAAGCTGGCGCAGGACCCTGAGCAGACACTTGGCGACCGGCCTCAATGAGCCCTTCCGCGTCCTGGAGGAAGCCCCGGAGCCGGCTGCAAAGTGCAGGAGCCCACCTCTACGGTGACAAGGGCCCAGTTCTGTAAACTTGGCACAAGTCCTGGTGTGTCCCAGCTTGACCAAATGGAACCACGCAGATGTCAGCTGAACGAGGGCATGTGCTGAAGGTGGGGCGGGGGTCCCTGGCTCCTGGGCTGGGCGGGACCAAACCCACTGTCTGCCTGAGAGTTCCCTGTGTGTGTGGCTGGGTGTGACTTTGTAGACTCTTTTCAGCAAGAACATGAAAACGACAACAGGGTGCAGTATGGGAGGAGGGGAACAGAAACACAAACACACCGCAGACACGAGGTGCCTAGAATCTAACGTCGGGGGCATGCAGGGGTCTCGGAAGGAGCAAAACGAATCACTTCAAAGAAAAAACTCCTGTCACAAAATACAGTAACTTATTCTGATCAAAATCTCCATTCGATAAGGGTATTCCAAATTCCACATACTCCTTGAGGGAGGGTAATTTGGCTGGAAAAGGCTTTCTGTATTGGCTGTTCACTGCGAGTCGGCTGGCTGGCAGTTACGTTCCCAAGGAGTAATAATTTAAGAATACACCTTATGGAGTAAGTTGAGTCACATTCAGATTACAGGTTCCAAACTGTAAGGATGCACTAACCTGACAGAAAGATTCTGCTGTCTGACAGGAGGAAATCAGCTGTTATTAAGCAGGTAACAAACCAGTCACACACACGGTTTACATGTTACTAGTACCGCCCGGGCCCCGAGCTTGCTTGCTGGTCAGGGAGGCGTTTGGATCACAGCGGACGCCACAGCCCCCACAACTGATGTCTAGTTGCTGCACGCCGCAGTCCACCCCACAGTCACCCAGACACTGGGCCTCAGTGCATGGTTGAGTGGTTCTAGAACACGGGTTTGTGTCCCCTAAGCGAGAGTCCACGGGACTGCCGGGAGGCCACTGCAAGTACTCTTGTCTTTAAGTGGGCAGCAGCCCCCCGTGTCCCGGCGCTGTGGCCTTGGCGTCTACGGGAATTTACGAGGTAAAACCAAGGCTGGACTCTCTCCCAAAGCCACTCTCCCAAAGAGGAAGGGTTACCTGTGTCTGTGCCACAGTTCACAGGGTCACTGTGATGTTAACGAGCAGACTGAACCGTTTTATACAAGACAGCGTGTTATTTCATCAGCATTCAAGAACCCGACCCAGCCACCCTTAGAAGGATGTCCCCTTGAGCTCATCCTACAACATGGGGCAGCGCACACTGCCGCAGGGGACATAGGGAGCCGGTCAGCCTGCCCTTCGTGACTGGCACAGGGATTTGTGGGGGGAGCTGGTCAGCCTGCCCATCGCGGCTGGCACAGGGATTTGGGGTGGGGGGCCGGTCAGCCTGCCCACTGCGGCCAGTGGAGGGATTCTGGGGCGGGGGGAGCTGGTCAGCCTGCCCATCGCGGCTGGCACAGGGATTTAGGGGAGGGGAGCCGGTCAGCCTGCCCACTGCGGCTGGTGCAGGGATTTGGTGGGGGGAGCCGGTCAGCCTGCCCATCGCGGCCACGCAGAGCAGGGTGGGGGAACTGACCTGGCCTGCCCCCGCCTTCCTTCCTGACACATGGTGCCCCTTCCCCCTCCACCCTGCTGGTATTTTCACAAATAACTCGGCTTGCCAGATTAGAAAAGTGCCCTGAATTTGGTACCATGGTGGGAGGGAGGTTTTAAACCGCTGGGACGCTCAGATGGCGGCCAGCGGGTGAGGCCAGGTGCGCCCTCCGGTGGAGGGCCTGGCGGGGTGGGTGTCAGGGCTGAGACACCGAGGTCATGGGGTGGACCCCCGGGGCGGCCCTCCCAGTGGGCACTGAGGACTATGTTCAAGAGCCGCGGGGCAGCTTCTGCGGGTGACGGCCACACTTCTTACCTATAGATTTCTGCCTTCGCATCGTACCTCGAGGGAGGCCCAGAAACGGGCCTTTGGGGCTCCCAGGAACGGTGGGCGTCATCACCGCGATCCCCTGGCGTTCATACACGGACTGCAACCAGAGAGCCCACGGTGAGACGCCAGCCGCGCCGGCCCCCATCGGCCATGGGCACTGGGGGAGAGTCAGTGGCTCACTGCACCCCACCCCCCTGGGGTGCTCCAGGCGATCCAGCCTCCATCTGAGACTGATGAGAACCCCACAGGGCCCTCTCCCCCTACCGCCCCCGGCTCCCTCAGCATCAGCTTCTGGCCCTGCTGAAACCAAGCAGGCCACACTGTGGGGCCACAGTCGCCACAGACACCATTTGCCAGACTAGATGGACACATGTCTCCAAGAGGGGGCCCAGGAACGACATCCTGCTGGAATGGACAGGGTGGTGGACGTGTGGGGTCCGACCTGTGCCCAGACCCTGGCCCCCCACACACGTGGGACCTTGGCCAAGCCCTCAAGTAGGAGCCCCTGCTTCCTCCTCAGGACGGGGATGACAACCCCGGCCGGGTGGGGCGTGGGCAAGGCACTGCTAAGGGAGGCCATGCCCAGTGAGGGAGCTGTGGGGTCGGTCTGGGGCGTGAAGGCCAAGTTCAGGGGCTGGGGTCCTGTGCAGGTGGGCCACCCAGCTCCCTCCTCCTCCGGCTGGGTCCCAGAGAAGGAGCCTGGAGCTCCCCCACCACTTTGGAAGCAAGCTCCCTGAAGAGCCTCCACCCCCGCCTTCGTCACTCAGAGTTGCCGTGTCCCTGTCTGGGAAGCCGAGATGGATGCCGGCTGCCTCCTCGTGCGCACAGGGAGGGCAACTCCGCAAATGATCAGATGCGAATGCTCAGTGAAGAGGTGTGTCCTGCAAGGTCTAGGGACAGGGCACCTGCCCCAATATCCTACTACAGGGCACCACCTCACCCGACCTGTCATCTGTCTGTCGGTCTCTCTCCTCTGTAGGCCTGGGCTGCAGAAGCTGCACTGGCCCCTGGTCTCTGGAGGGGTGGGGTGGGGGCGCTTGCACAGGCTGTTTCGGAGGTTGGAGAGGATCTGGGACAAGGTGGGGTGCATAGACACAGACAGACGGGGCTGGGAAAAGAGCAAGAGGCCAGGATGGGGCTGGGAACAGGGCAGGAGGCCAGAACAGGGCGGGGAACAGAGCAAGAGGCCAGGACGGGGCTGGGAACAGGGCAGGAGGCCAGAACGGGGCAGGGAACAGAGCAGGAGGCCAGAACAGGGCTGGTAACAGAGCAGGACAGGGCCAGGAACAGAGGACGGGGCCGGGAACAGAGCAGGACGGGGCCGGGAACAGAGCGGGACGGGGCCGGGAACAGAGCGGGACGGGGCCGGGAACAGAGCGGGACGGGGCCGGGAACAGAGCGGGACGGGGCCGGGAACAGAGCAAGAGGTCAGGGGTGGGGGAGGGGTCCCATCAGGAGGAGTGGGCTGCAGGGGGTACGAGGGGGGGTGCTTCTGTTATCACGTTAACACTTGTGCTTGTTTTCATGCGTATTACACAAAACTAATACCAACGCGTGACGTCTATGGGGAGAATCACTTAAAAGAGCGGATTAAACAGAGCGAGTCAACCTGAAGTTGACTCGGAGAAAGTTACTAAGTGAAACAAATAATGGAGTCCCTGGGCGGCACAACGGTTAACCAGCTCGCCTGCTAACCGAACGGCTGGACGTTTGAGTCCACCCAGAAGTGCCTCGGAAGAGAGGCCTGGCAATCTGCTTCCGAAGAAATCAGCCTTTGAAAACCCTGTGCACCACAGTTCTACTCTGATACACGTGGGGTCGCCACGAAGGGGAGTCGACTTGACGGCCACTGGTTTAAAGTAAATAACAGTAACAGGTGGTACTTGCATCTGGCCCCAGACACCAGGATTTGACCCTCCAGGGGAGGCGTGGCCTCGGCCCCAGACCCTGCCTAGGCTGTGCTCTCTGGAGACTGGAGACCACCTAAGGGACGTGGATGCAGCCGGGCTGAGCGGGGCAGCCTGGCACACAAAGGCGAGGCCCAAGGCCCACGGTCACTGGGCTTTGGGAGAGGCCGCCCTTCCTCTGTCAGGCCCGGTGTTCGTGTGGAGGGCCCCACCCATGGAGGCCCCTGAGCTCGGTGTTGGCTGCCTCTTCCACCCCAGAACATCTCCTTTTTCCAGAAACTGGCAGAGTCCTTCATACACGTGATTTCACTTGGGGGCAAGATGGCATCGAGGCTCAGGGAGACCCAGGGACTGAGCTCAAGTCACACCAGAGATGAGCAGCTTGGCTTGGCTCCAGCCCCCGGGTCTGCACCGGGCCATGCACCTGCCCTGTGGCCACTCGGGTTTGGCCCCTTGTCTGCAGAGTGGGGGGCAGGGTCTGCAAAGACCAGCCACCTGCACACCTGCTGGCCGCTCCCTGCGGGGCCCCCCACTCACGTTCACGTCGGAGACAGAAGGAAAGCACCGGCTGGTGGGCCGCTGTTTGATGGTGGCCACCCTGGACTCCACAGCCACGTTCTCGGCGGCCCGCGACAGTTTGGAGGCCGGGACGATCTCCTCAGGCTTATCTGCAATGTAAACGGGATCACTGAAACACTCAGAGATGCTCCGGCAGAAGAAGCGCCTTCTGGAGTCAGCAAGGCAGTGCGCGCCCGGGCACCGGATCGTGCATGTTTTCCACATGGCCGCAGAACACACGCCCTTCCCCATGCACCCTCTGTGGGCCTAGGGGGACGGAGGCCCCAGTCCCTCTCCACACCCTCACGCTGGGAGGGGTGACAGCGACACAGACGGGCGAAAACCATCAACAACGCGGCTGCCCTCTCCCAGGGATGTGCCACGGTACACGCTTTGGCACACGATAGCAGGTGGCTTTTGACGGAGCCACTTCTCTGGTGAGATCGCTATTCTGACTCATGCGAGTCACCCTTGGGTGTCAACTGCAACCAACACTTGGATTTTTTTTTTTTTTTAATTGTTTTCTATGAGACTCTGAGATGCGGTTCCTTCGCCACCAAAGCCGTTACCCACACTCAGGGTGGGGTTAGGAAGCAAGAGAGGGGTGGGTCCTCCCAGCCTGGGCCGGGCAGGGAGCCCCCACATCCTTCTTCTAATAGTAGGATACCTCTATTTCTTTTTAAAAAATTTTACTGCCGTGAAATCTACACAATAAAGCGTTTGCCATTTCAACCTCAGTGACATTGATTCAATTTACCACCCCCAATTCTTCTCTCTTTTCTTTATTGTGGTGAAAACAGATGCCAGAACATTCGCCAACACAGCAACGTCCACATTTACAATTCAATGACACACGATTGCATTTTTCACGTGGTGCCCCCGTCGTCGATGGCACCCATTTCTTTTTGGAAGAGAAAGCCATGGATTAGTTACAAGGGGTCCTTCGGAAATAACACAATGAAAAATTTTAAATGAAAGCATTTAAGAAAAACCCCAAAACTTGGAAGATGAAGCCCATCCCAGAACGCCCCCACGGCCCGGCATTGGCCCTGGGTGTGTGTGTCTGGGCACGGCGTGTTCACAACCTGCAGGGCCAGTATCCTCCGCGCGCTTGGATTCTGCATGGCCTCTGGTTTAGGATGAGAAATGGTGACCGCTGGGGAGATCCCATTTCTGACCCTGTGGGGTGCGGCATCTGCCTGACCCCTCAGGAGAAGCAGGCCACCCAGAACCTTCCACAGCCTGCGGCCTTCTCCTAGGTGACCTCAAACTCAGTCCCAGGGTCTGGTGGCTCCCGAGGAGAGCCCCTGGGGTCACGCCCAGACCCCGAGCCCTGAGGCTGGCCACAGCGAGGAGCCACCTGGGGCGTTCAGAGCAGCTCCACCTGACGGCCAGCCCAGAGCGCAGGGCCGGGGAGCCCATGTCTCCGAGCTGTTCTTCACAACACCAGTGACATCACTTGTTACAGGGGCTCCCCAGGAGGCGCTGGGCCTCCGGAAAAGTCACCCAGCAACCACAACACAACTCGTCCCCCACATGACAGTGCTGATCCCGACAGAGGCCGACCACGTCAGAGGACCCCAAACAAGACGGGCTTGACAGAGTGGAAAGGGTGTGTATGCCGGGGGTGGGGACTAATGTGTCCCTAGAGCCCACAGTGCCAGGGACAGAGCCAGTGCCACCACCTCAGGCCACACAGAACAGCCCACACGTGTGGGGATCACACCCGTGAGCCGATGTCCCTAGTTTTTAGTAACTTTCCATGAAATCCACGCGCTTCCATGGCTCCAGACCAGGGGTCGGCAAAGTATGGCCTCTGTATGGCCCTTAAACTAAGAAGGGTTTTTACATTTCCAAAGACCACAGAAGGAGGAGGACAGAGACCACGTGGCCCGAAATGCCACCACCACCTAGCGGATGCCAAGTGGACTCCAACTCAAGGTGAGGGTAGAACTGTGCTCCGATGAAAACAATGGCTGATTTCTCAGAAGCAGATCGCCAGACCTTTTTTCCAACGTGCCTCTGGGTGAACTCGAGCCTCCAACTTTTCAGTTAGCAGCTAAGTGTGTTCACCGTGACACTCAGGGAGTCCTGTGGCCTGCGAAGCCTAAAATATATACTCTCTCGTCCTTTACAGCAAGTTTGCTGCCTCCTGGGGTGGACCGTGATACCAGTTTACTTGCCAGCAAAACGATGAGGAAGTCGGGTAGAAGCAACGTAAAGAAGGTCCTTCACCCAGTCCCTCTCTGCTGCTCCTCCTCTACGACATTGCTGCTGTTGTTAGGGGCGGTCCAGTTGGCGCCAACTCGCGGCCACTTTATATACGACAGAATGACATGCTGCCCGGTACTGCATCATCTGCATGATCACTGGCGTGTTTGAGTCCTTTGTTGTAGCTGTTGGGTCACTCCATCTCACAGGGGGCTCCCCTTGTTTTCACGGACCCTTTACTTCACCAAACTTGATGTCCTTTCCTAGTGATTGGTCATTCCTGATGACGCGTCCAAGTGAGCCAAAGCATGCACACGAGGACGTCCTCCCTTAGCTAAAAATAACGGTCTTTTTCATGTCCCCTCCCACTGAGCATTTCTGTCCCGTCACAGCCAAGTCCACTGAGCAACGATTCCGCTCTCCTTGTCCCTAGGGCTGCATCTGACCCTGGCCTCTCTCTCCTCTCAGCTCCCTCTCCTGGGATTTCTGGGGCCCACACACTCTCCTCCCAGCCTTCTCTGCTGTGGCTGGCGCCTCCTCCTTGTGGGCATCTGCTTGCCCCCTCCATGGATGTTGGGGGTTACCAGTCAGCGCCTGCCCTATAGGGGTTCTCAGGTGAGATAAGAAACGCCCACCTCTCAGTCTGTAGGTGGAGACACACCTGGCTCGTCTCCTGCCCATCCTCGGCGCCATCACCTCACCTGGGCTCCCCTGGGGCTCACCTTCGTTCACCTCCCACACTCTGTGGTCCAGCTCCTCAAGCCGGGCTCTTTCCTGGCTACCTTCTCCCCTTTGCTGGGACCCTGTCCCCCCTCGCTACGGTGCCCACGCCGTCTCTGTCTGCCTCCATCCCAGCAATCTGCTGCCCGCAAGAAGCTTCCCCTTGCAGACCTGGGCTGGGATCCCATCTGTGCCCTTGCTGGTTGGTAGTGAGGCTGATTTTGTCCAGGTCTCCCCCCACCCCCACTCCCTCGATTCCCCGGCTGTCACACTGGGCTCTGATTGGGGGCCAGACTCGCTCCGACCTCTGCAGTGCCAGCGGCCCAGGGCCCTGCTCAGGGCGGGGCTCCGTGATGCCTGGTTGACCTGCTTGAGCGAGCGGGCCAGGGTACACAGATCTGGCTTGATCTGTTTCAAGAAGCTGAGTCCCTCGGGGTGGCCGTCCGGCTTTGCTGTGGGCCGAGGGTGCAGCCACCGGGGCCAAAGAAGTGCTTTCCTTCAGGACTGGGGAGGGGATCGGTCTGCTCAGCTCCCAGGTACCCCGTCATGCTCCTGACAGACACTGCTGGGCCCACACTCTCCCCCGGGACTGGAGTGGGCGCACGCCAGCAGCCATTCTGAAAACAGCAGCTCGGACACTGCAGGCCTGGCCCTGGCCCAGAGTGGTGGCAGCCCAGAGCCTCCCGGAACGCAACCTGGAGCCGATGCCACTGAGTCAGGGAGGCCAACTGGAGCCGAACAGACGCCCAAGGGGAGGGCCTGCCCATGTCGAGCTCTGAGGGGACATGGCAGGACCCCAGCCCCATCCACATGCACACAGCTGCACAAGGTGACCGATTCTCCTCTGGCGCCTGGTGAGCCTGGGGCCGCTCCTGCCTGGGCTTGGGGACGGGTGTAGTAATGTGGAGGTACCAGGGTGTGGATGTGCGGGCTTTCATCAGAGTGGTGTGGACACCTGCCATCCCTCCTGGCCTGACCGCTGGGCTTTTTAAGCCCGGTGGCAGTGGGGCTGGGTGCAGGGGCTCCCTGTGGAGGAGGCCTTGCCAGGGATCACACTCCGGACGGCCAATGTCACGCCCAAATTGCAGCCGGCCGTGTTGGGGGACGTAGGGGTGAGGGGTCAGCCCCAGGGTAGCTCAGCTCACCTGTGATTGAGTTAAACTGGTTGGGTCTTCGAGAACCCCGTTCCTAGCTGGGCCCTTCGGGACACCACAAGTCTGTCCCTTTGGTACTAACAAACCTGACCTGAGGGTCACTGTCTGGCCGTCCCCCCAGCAGCCCCCATCTGTGGCCACAGCCTCCCTGGACCACTACCTGGGACCTCCCAGAACTCCACATGACCAGAGGAAGCAGACTTGATCAGGGGGCCTCAAGTACATGGCCAGGACCCCCAAAATGTGCACTGAGGGACCAGTGTGCCTGGGTGATGCTGAGGAATGACCCTCAGTCCCGTCCATAGGGTCCTAACTCTGGTGGAAATCCAAAGTGCTTTTGTGCTTATTTCTCACCCCACAGGGACCCGCGTGTAGGGGAGCGGTCAGTCCTATTGTGCAGACAGAACAACTGAGATGGGTGGTGGGCCAGGACAGGAGCTGTTGTCTTGGCCCCCGCACGGACGTCTGCACGGCCATCAGGCTAACACTGGTGGGGTGCTGACCCCTGGTGGCCACTGGAAGCGTAGCATGTATCTGGAAAGCACTAGAACCAAGTGCCTGGCTCGGCCAATGCAAAAGCAAGGGGAGAGGCTGTGTGCACGAAGTCCCGGCCCCCATGCTACGCTCACACCACCTGATGAGCAGGTGCGTCCCCTCTGCCCTGAACCCCGCCCACCTTGACCTGGGCAGCCTCGTCTTTGCTTCAATCTTCCCCTCCCCCTCTGCCTCCTGGCCCAAATGTCCTTTTGAACCAGAATATGTGCAGGTCACGTGTTCTGCGGGGGTTCCCGATCCTTTTCAGTTTAGAGCTGAGTCTGTGCGTTTGTGCTAGTCGACTCCCTGGGGCCACGGTTCCTTTGTCTCTCGGACACTCTGACTGGGATCCTGGGCCTGACCTGCGCCCTGCTCAGCCCGTCTCTGGGACACGCTGACGGGGATCCTGGGCCTGACCTGCGCCCTGCTCAGCCCGTCTC
>NW_004444049.1:1250425-1260436 GCF_000243295.1 Trichechus manatus latirostris | reverse complement strand
CTCAGCCCGTCTCTGGGACACGCTGACCGGGATCCTGGGCCTGACCTGCGCCCTGCTCAGCCCGTCCTAGGCCCTGGAGGTTGTGTTTACCGGAACACGCAGGCTCTTACGAAAGGCTGCGAGGCTGCGCTTCCTGCGTGTCATTCCAGGCACGTGAGGGTTAGGCTTCATTCACAAAAGCCCGGGATTGGATTCATGGATCCAGCCCCCTGCGGGTTTAAATGAAGCACTTGGGGACTGAAAAGGACCCCGCAGACAGACTTCAAAACCGTCACTTCTTAAAAAACCACCTAGCAGTAATCAGATGAAGACACACCCTGAGTGACCCCGTATTTTAGGTTTCTGAGACTTAGGTTCTCTTAGCAAACACGGGGGATGCTCTGGTCAGTGAACTGCAAACTTCCGGGTGTCAGGGGTGTGTGCGCGTGGAGGCGAGGTGGGGGCTTCCAGGCGCACTTGGGATCAGCACCCATGTTCCTCACAGGAAGCAGAGCAGGGATAACAGGGGAGGGAAGGTGTCCTGCCTGTCACCCAAGCCCCTGCCCATGAGCTGGCCCTCCACCAAAGGTGGACTTCAGCATGTGTTACCCAGAGAGGGGCGGAGAGCGTCCCCCCACTGGGAGACGCCTCCACTCTGCACCCCTCGAGACCAGACACCCAGCCAGCCTGGGAGGAGGGAGGCCCCCATCGTGGAGTCCAGGGAGAGGGCAAAGGCTCAGACCCACGGGAGCCCTCGAGGGCAGTCTCTCCCCCAGGGAAAGACGAGACCTTCTCGGAGATTCTGGCCCCAATGTTCCGGGGCTTCCTTTGCCCGTGACAATGCCGGCCCAGACCCCCTGGCCCAGACCCCTGGCGCCAGGCCCCAGCAGAGGGGGTGCTCTGCTGTCTGCCTACCCACTCCCCTGAGCCTTCTCGGGGCCCTCGGGCTCCAGCACTGTCCGGCCGGAGACCAGAACTGAGCTCAAGTCCTTCAGCTTGTGGGGTCATCAGAGTCGTGAAATGCTTTGTAACGTCAGCATCCCGGGTCAGAGGTCATCCAGGGTCCTGTCCTCATCACCACACACACCCCTTGTGAACTTAAACTCATCCTTTTGCTACCCTCTCTGCGGGGGCTGTCTTGAAAGAAGTACGACCGGAAGGCTCCTTAGAAGCAAGGATGGGGAGACTACGTCTCACGTACTTTGGACATGTTATCAGGAGGGACCAGTTCCTGGAGGACATCATGCTGGGCAAAGTAGAGGGTCAGCAAAAAAGAGGAAGACCCTCCACAAGATGGACTGACACAGTGGCTGCAACAAGGGGCTCAAGCATAACAATGATTGTGAGGATGGCACAGGACCGGGCGGTGTTTCGTTCTGTGGTGGGTAGGGTCGCTATGAGTTGGGACCGACTTGACGGCACCTAACAACTGTAGGGGCAGGGCCCCCTATGGGGGCGGTGGTCAGAGAGCAAACTGCAGGGCTTTCTCTGCAACGCGTCTTCCAGAAGGAAAAGAGCATCGGAAGCATCAAATGCTAAAAGAGACTGAAGCCACACTCATCAGCAGCTGTGATCAGCTGACTCGCCTCTGGGTTTAATCTCCCAAGATTTTCCCCTTCTTTACACCAACAGGAACCCTGGTGGCACAGGGGTTAAGAGCTCAGCTGCTCACCAAAAGGTCGGCAGTTCGAATCCACCAGCCGCTCCTCGGAAACCCAGTGGGGCAGTCCTCCTCTGTCCTGTAGGGTGGCCATGAGTCGGAATCGACTAGGCGGCAGTGGGCTTGGTGTTCTTGGTTTACACCAACAAGCAGGGAAGAAACGGACGGAGCCCACCTAGCCACACGGGCTCTGGGCCCTGCCAACTCCTCTCAGCCACGGGGGCCCCGACGCGCTCAAGGCCACTCACCTGCGGGGGTGGGGTCTGTGGCTGCAGCTAGAGGGGCCCCCCCGCCCCGCTGCTTGCCCTGCCAGCCACCCTCTGGCCACGCCTGAGGCCATGCCTGCGTGGGGTCTGGGGGCCACAGCAGGTCCTCAGTAACCTCCCCGACCCCAGCACTAAAGGAAGGGATCTGAGGACCCAGAAATGCTAACTCAGGACCTTAGTGACTTGCCCAGACCAGCAGGGGTGGGGCTGGGATAACTTCTAATTCCACACGGCCTCTCTGGAGTTTGATGAATGCTTCTCAGGAGGTCGGGACAGCCGGCTGAGGAGCCTCGTGCAGGTGGACACTGGGGTCAGAGCATTACGGCACCTACTACGTGCCGGCACGCGCCCCCACTGTGTGGACAGGGAGATGGGCTCACAGCGGGAGGGCTGCCCGGCTGGAAGGAGGGGCTCCCACGGCCCCCAGGCCTGCACTCACTGCTATGTGGTCAGATTCCGGCCCCTAGGTCCCCTCCGCCTGCTGGACCCCCCAGGTGATAGGCCCTTTGGGGTCGTCCTGTCCCTACATCTACCTCCTGTCCCATCGGGGGAGGGACAGGGACTGGGTGCAGCCTGAATCTCAAATCTGCACCCAGGTTTCTCTGTTGTTAAACAGAGGGTGGCCTCCATTCTTGGACCCACCCCAGCTGTGTAGACCCGCCCTCGAACCCTCCATGGTCAGGAGGTGTCTGGCTGCTGGAGGTGCTCCTGGGGGGGGACACAGCAGATGGCGTTGGGTGGGGGCAGCCGCAAGTGCCCGCTCAGGCGTGACCAGGGCCAAGTCTACGCTCTTATCCCCGACAGCTGGCAGCTCCGTGACAGCAGTGGGGCCCCGGGGTTCCCTGAGTGGGTGCCTTCCTCAGGAAGGTGACAAACAGGGCCTGGACCCGTGAGCTGAGGGTTCTGGCCCTGGACTGAAGGGAGTCCTTACAAAAATGGGATTCCATGAAACTCATCAAGAATGGCTTTTGGTTACCCATCCTAGATGCCCCACGGGGACTTTCCTGGGCAGCCACTGCGGGTGGTGGTGCAGGCTTGGGGTTGCTCCAGGGAGAGGCTGCTAGCCGGGCCTGTGTCCGGGGAGCTGGCTGGCAGGAGAATAGTGGTGGAGATGTTTGGCTCAGAGCCCCAGCACACAGGAACTGCCCAAGGTACTGCTTCACTTGGTCCCAAGAGCCAGCCCCTCATTGTAACATTTGGGGTACTGAGCCGTGCCTTCGGGCTGATGCCATGGGGTCCCCTCCCTCCCGCTCCAGAAAATGGCTTTGCGCTGGGATTGTTGGTGCTTGTTTTAACAGATGGGGTGCAGTCCCTGTCTCCACAGCCAAGCGAAGAACATCCCAGAATAAGAGTGCTGTTGAAGAGGGGGAGGCCACGGCTGTGGGGGGCCCAGCTGTCAGGGGCACACGCGGGTCCGCGTGTCAGCAGTGCCCACCCTCCAGCCCCCCCCTTGCACCACCCAGTTCAACCACAGCTCCAAGTCTCTTGGAGAGTGGGGTTTCTGGGAGCCAAAGGGGGCAGCCCTGCTCATGGACAAGGGGGCTGGGGGTCAGAAGGCAGAATGCAGCCGTGCCCCAGGCTGAGTGTTCAGTTATGGGGCCCCCACCCGTCTGCACCCCCAGACCAGGCGGCCACCGGAAGCTCAGGACACACACGGTGGATGGCCACCCAGTCCCTGTAGGTGTGAGCTGGAAGCCCAGACTTCCCTGCTGCCCGCTGGGCGAGGCAGGCCTGGCTGTGACCAGCCGGGGCTTCCCGCCCTGGGTCTGGACCCCAAAGCTGGCATCAAAGCCAAAAATGATGTGGACACCGGCCCAGGGAGAGACATGGCACACACTGGGAGAAACCACAAAGCAAAGCTGACGGACAGACTCAGGGACATGTGTCTGGGATGAGGCCCCTCAGGCAGGGCCCAGAACAAGAAAAGACAACACAGGGCTGATGGAACATTCTAGACCATGCTGACGGGCACAGGGGCTCTCCTCCACTAGGGTGTGATGGGCACGGGGTGGAGACAGACACTGGCTCTTCCCCTTACCCTTCTTCTTCCGGACGGAAGCTTGCAAACAGAAAGGGGAGCTGTGAGTCACGCTTCACGGCGGCACGCACCCACAGCCTCGTCTTGGGCCACTCTTGGACAGGGCACCACATCGAGCAGGCCGGGACGGGTGGCATTTGGGGGGCCAGAGGGAGGGCAGGCGGGGCTGAGGGGTCAAGGGCTTCTAGAAGGAGTCGGCAAAGGCTGGGGGCAAACCTTCCTCCACAGCTTCGTCCTGGAAACCCGGCTACCACAGGGACAGGCTCTTCCCTTCAGGTTTGCCCTGTGAGTCATAAATCTACTTCCTGGGGCAGACTGGGCGCTTTTCTGGGGCCTTCTTTCTTAATTAGCAGCCCTGCTAGTGCCCTGCCCAAGTGGAACACATGTCTGTAAGGACGAGTGTGAGTGGAAGCTGGGCCACTGTGGAGACAGCCCTGGATGGGAAGGCAGAGGGGTGTTCCCTGGGGCTCCGAGGTCATGAGACACCAGGGGCTCAGGAGACCCTCAGGCTCCCTTCTTGTCTCTCAGGCAGATGTTCATGGGAACCCCCCCTTTTATAAGAAGATGACTTGTATGCTGGTCCCCCAGGGGAGGCTGACACCGCCAAGGGCACACGACAGGCCCTTGAGGAGTGCATGTGGCACCCTGCAGCACTCCAGAGAGGCCTCTGGCGGGGAAGGGCGGTGGGGGTCCACGTTTCTATCACCCGCAGGTGCGGGGCCCGGCGCCTGGAACCCAGCGGTGGCTTTCCAGCAAGTCTCGTTCTCACAGATGCGGTGCTGGCGCGGAGAGGCCGGGAAAAAAGGGGCGGGGGATCTACTGTTTCCTGGGGGCAGGGGATCTAACAGCTCGTAGGGTTGGGGGGATTGACCGGTTCCACAGGAAAGGGGAATCGACCGGTTCTTGCGGGGCAGGTATCAACTGGTTCCTGGGAAATGGGGGGAGCCCCACAGCAGAGAGGATTTTCACGAAGACTGAGGCCGCGGCGTGATCCCGAGATTCTAGACTCGGACGCAGTGGTGGACGAGGGGCCTCTGGCTCTCCAATTTAAGGCTGGGCTCAGATGGACGCAATGTTGGTCACAGACACACCGCGGGGCTCAGATCCCGCCCCGGACACCCAGCCTGGTGGCCGGCCTTGGGCAGGGCCATTCGCGTGGAGGATGACACGCTTACCCTTCGCTGCTGACCACGCCCCGGGGCCGTGCTCGGAGCTGAGCGGCCCTTCAGCCCTCCGTTCCGGCCAGGCTCAGTACTCTCGCCCCTGAGGTGCTCCTGGGCACCCTGGGCCTCCTTAGGTGACACGGTACTGGGCCTCCCAAGGCTCACAGTCAGCTCCAAAGCCACCGAGCACTGTAGCAGCCCCGGGCACACGGCGCCCTCCCCAGCCCCCAGGCCGGGGTCCCATGGCTGGAGCAGCTCTTTTTTCTGGAGACCTTTGAAGAGGGCCCTGGGAGCTCTCTAAGCCTGCAACCTACGGATGCCCCACTACCTCCCCAAAATCCTTTCTGGGGGCAAACACTCAGGTCTGAGCGTGCTAGGGGTGGGGCCAAGTGGATGTTAGTGGGGTCCCCTAGACAGCAGTGGGGAGCTTACCTTTATCCACTAGTGAGAGGCCCAAAAATTCAAAACAAAACAGTGTTAGATAAGCCGAGAAGGCAAAACCGCAAAACCAGTCCCAGCAGCCCCGGGCCGGCACGGAGGCGTGGAGCCCGGGCACAGCCCAGGGGACACGGGGCTCCTGCCGCCGTCCTCGGGGGCAGAGGGCGGGAGGGGCTCGGGGTTGTAAGGAGACACTCATGCAGAGCATAATGCACGGTACGGCGGGCGGCATGGGGAGGCATGGGGAGGCAGGCCCCGGGCGCAGGGACGCGTTGGGCAGGCGCATGGGGAGGCAGGCCCCGGAGCAGCTCTCTTTTCTGGACACCTTTGAAGAGGGCCCCGGGCACGGGGACGAGGTGGGCAGGCGCATGGGGAGGCAGGCCTTGGGCGCGAAGACACAGGCTTGGGCATAGGCGGGCGATGGCGAGTCTTACCGAGCTCCTCCAGCTCCGAGGTCATGGACTTGGAGCGCAGGGTGAGCGCCGTGGTCGGAGCGCGCTTGGGCGGAGGGGGAGCTTGACGGACAGACAGAGAGACAGAGGATCAGTGCCCCGTTCCTCATCTCCCACATCGTACCCATGCTTCTAGGAGCACGGGGGACCCGGGCCCCTGAGCCTGCCCCTTTCTGGCCCCAGTGTGGGGGGCCCCGCCAAGGTCACCTTGCTGGCCTGGGTGTGCCCTGCCGCCGGGCTCTGAGGACTCGGTCTTGGGCAGTCACCACACACAGGGGTGTCAGGGCGGACACGATGGGCACGCTGGGGCTGCTGGCCTCTCAGGCTGGGCTCTCTGGGCCCTGAGTGGGAGCACGGGGGGCTTTTGCAGGGGGCCTGTCCAGTGCACTGTGCCTGCAGTGACTAAATGCCGGGAAGGTGCCAGCAGCCTATGTGCACAGCCTGTGTGGCCCTGAGCTGATGATGCCCAGGCCACCCCCGCTCCTGTCAGACTGGGCAAAGCCCTCTCCACGTCCCTGTTTTGCCGATGCAGGACCCGGAGGAGGACGCCCTGGCCACCCTGCTCACAGCTCACACCTGCAGCCCGCTCACAGCCCCTCCTCAGGTCGCCTGAGCCCCCGTGCGCCGGGGCGGGACACGCAGACAAAGGGGGAACGTGCTAGTCCAGCCCCTTCCCACCGCTGGGACCTGGGGGACAGCAGGCTGAACCAGGAGACCCACTGAGCACAGGCGAGAGGGCACGCCCACCAGTGCCAGCCCCTTCCCGGGGGTCTCCTTCTCTTCCTGCTCTGGGGAGACTTCACTAGCTCCTTCACAGAAGCAGGGAGGATGTCCACACCTGAACCTGCTTTCGCCGACATGGGGGCTGTGTTCACAGGTCTATCTAGGGCGGCATGCTCAGCTGACAGAACAGCCCCGACCCCACAGCCACCGCCGCCCACTGCCACCCGTGTGTGCAATGTGCTTCTTCAGGGACCTGAGCCATCTGCACAGGACAGTGGGGGCTGGGAGAGCAGGGGTGTCAGAGGATTAGGGGGCTGGGAGGGTGGGGCGCAGGGGTCGGCCGGGAGAGAGGGGCCAGGGAGAGCGGGGCGCAGGGGTTGGCCGGGAGAGAGGGGCCAGGGAGAGCGGGGCACCGGGGTCGGCCGGGAGAGAGGGGCCAGGGAGAGCGGGGCGCAGGGGTTGGCCGGGAGAGAGGGGCCAGGGAGAGCGGGGCACCGGGGTCGGCCGGGAGAGAGGGGCCAGGGAGAGCAGGGGACAGGGGTCGGTCGGGAAAGTGGGGCCAGGGAGAGCGGGGGGCAGAGGTCGGCCAGGAGAGATGGGCCAGGGAGAGTGAGGGTGGCAGGATATTAGGGGGCTGGGAGAGCAGGGGGCAGGGGCCGGCCAGGAGAGTGGGGCCAGGGAAGGTGGGGCCTGCGCACCTTTCTTCCTGGCTGTGTCGTCTGGGTCCAGACTCCGGGTGACCGTGACCACCTTGAGGACCAGGTGGTTTCCGCCCTGGCGGATCATGTTCACCACCTGCCGATGGCCCACCTTCACCACATTCTCATTGTTGACCTGCAGGAAGACACAACAGCAGCGTCAGCAAGGTGAGCCCCGGGCAGAGACAGCAGCCACCCACCGCGACCGCAGCCAGCTTTCCAGCAAGGTGGGCACACTCAGGGACGCATGGAGACAGTGGGACACTGTGTGCATGGCACCACGCCATCTGTCCGTCTGTCATGCTGTGGTGGCTTGGATGCTGCTGTGATGCTGGAAGCTGTGTCACCGGTATTTCAAATACCAGCAGGTCAACCATGGTGGACAGGTTTCAATGGAGCTTCCAGACTAGGACAAGCTAGGAAGAAAGGCCTGGTGATCTACTTCAGAAAATTGACCAGTGAAAACCCTATGGATCACAACAGAACACTGACATAGTGCTGGAAGATGAGCCCCCTGGGCTGGAAGGCACTCACAATACGCAGTGGCCGCGACCAGGGACTTGACCAATGACATGAAAATGGGGCAGGACTGTGAGTTGGAGTCGGCTGGATGGCATCGAACAACTACAACATTTTTGGAAGTTTTGGGGGAACTAGAATGGATGCCACTGTTATTGTGTCGGTCACTTAAGTGGGGCTGTGGAGGCAGGGGAGGCCGGGTGAGGTCTGGGGAGGCCAGATGAGGTCGGGGTAGGCCGGGGGATGTTGGGGGAGGCCAGGGGAGGCCGGGTGAGGTCTGGGGAGGCCAGATGAGGTCGGGGTAGGCCGGGGGATGTTGGGGGAGGTCGGGGGAGGCTGGGGGAGGCCAGACTCCCTGCGGCCGTGCGCCCTTCCTCTGCAGATGGCAGTGGTCCGCACGGCGCTCGGCAGGGGCCGGTAGGGAAGGACCGGTTCTCGTCTGAGTTGTGCATCCTTAGGTCTTTACGTGTGCAGGCCCGGGAGCGCTTTTCCCGGCCGAAGCTACACGCAAAAAGCCCACAGGAAGCTCACAGGTCCCGGCTGCAGCCGCTACAGCTTTCCTTTCTGTTTTCACAGTGAAGACATGGCACCTAATTGTTTCGCACGTATCTGGGGACACCACCACGCTGACACGGCCCATTCCTCTGGCCCATCTTCCTCGCGGCGCCAGGGACCTCTGCAGTCACCGCCCGTGAGTTCACGGAGCTCTCTGCCCCTTTCAGAGCCCTGACTTCTTCTGCCTCGCTGTCCCCGCCATGGCAAATGCACCCGGCAGGGACACACATACACACTCCAGGTGACACCGCAAGGCTGCGGAGGGGTTGGGTGTCAGATCCTGCACCTGGCCCCTTGGCCGAGTGACCTCATTGCACAAAAACGCTCAGCCTCGGAGCTGTTCGGTCAGCGCCCACTGTCTCTCCCCATGATGGACCGAATGGTGTCCCCCAAAGAGACACGTTCAGTCCCAGCCACCCCGTTGTTTGAAGCTGTCCAGTTTCCTGTCATTTGTCACGGCAGCCCCTGCACAGTCAGACACTAGGCTTGAGTCAGGGTCCCCAGACCTCGGGCCCATGTTCTTTCATGACACTTGGTGTCCCGTGGGGCCTGGGATAGGGGGTGGACAGCCTTGACGCCTTGACCTTGGCTCAGGGCTTGTGGAGCCAGACCCCCGCACCCTCTACACGGCCGGCATGCTCACTCCTGCCACGCGCTACTCCAGGGGCACGCCCTAGCCCCCCAGTCCTGTCATCTGAGGGCTGTCTGTCTAGGTTCCCCCAAATAGAACGTGATTCCTCCTTCACTGATGTGCCCCCCCACCCCAGTGCGCTGGGTGCACAGGAGGTCCCGTGGAAGCAGATCCTTCCAGAATCAGATGCTTCGTGTTCCCAGGGGTGCTACCTCCTGCTGGAGGGGACCTCAACAAGGACAGCCCTGGGTGGAGGGGAGGTGCAGGGAGGAGGGGCTGTCAGTGCAGAGGTCCTCCTTGCTGACCCTCATGGCCGTGCTGGGGACGCCCCCCATCCTCCTGTGAGCTGGGTATTGGTCCTGTGCTGCGGGGGCGGTGGGCTAGGGAGCCTCTTTCCTCTGAAGCACCAGAGAAGACACTGTTGCTCTTGGGGGAGGGGGGCTGTGCTTTAAGAAGGGGTCACCCAAGGAATGAGGTGCTAATGGTGGGTTCTCAGCACCACCCCTCCCCCAGCCCCCTGCAGTTACATACATTGCCCCAGGCTGGAGGTGGGAGGGGCAGGAAAGGCCAGTAGGCACCCCAGGGGTGGTGCTTTCTTGCTGTTTTGGTTGAAGGGAAGCCAGAGGCTCGGCCGAAGGAGCAGACCCCAGGGTGGCAAACATGGATGCTGCCCCCTAGTCCCAGGGCTGTGGCCAGTTGGGGCCACCTGGGTGGGGGCTGCGAGGGGGGCACAGAGCAGGGAGCAGAGTCCCCTCAGTACAGGCTGTGCAGTGAGCCCAGCCCTCGGGGATATCCATATAGAAAGACCCATCCCACCCCGGCCCGGCCCGCAGAGGTCTTATCAGAAAACCTCATCTTTCAACCGGGGTCCTCTCTGGACACAGGAGTG